>NC_140658.1:11180031-11370961 GCF_978046115.1 Saccoglossus kowalevskii | reverse complement strand
CTTACCTGTAGAAACATAATCTCTCTGAATGTTCTCTGTAAATCAAAATATTGTATGAGATATCAAATAATAACATTTAAAACGTATCCACACACTTAACCCTTAGAGCGTCAAATTTGTTTCTCACTCCAATTTTGGTAAATTTGTTCACTATAACTATAATTTTCTATGCATTCAATCTTAATTTTGATGAAAAAAAAAGAAAAATTAAATTTTCACAAATTTTATGTGGACTATAAATGGACAGTGGTTGAAGTTGACTGAAAGGGTTAATTAATACAATTCTAAGGTCCTGGATGAGGTCATATATGCACTGAACAATTCATATTTAACAGTTATGAAAAACTTTGAAATCTTCAGAATTTCAGTTTGGGGTTACTAGTAACTGTCCCAATAAAATAAGTCCCACATGCATATCATAACTACCAAAGAAACTTTATTAAAATGGGTGTTATACACAATTGGTCAATATATGGAGGCTGGATTATTTTTTGTCAACTCATAAATTTGACATAATATTTGCCCTGAAAACTATAAGATTACTCATATCTCACAATGCGCACCCCACTAACCGAACATCTTACATTCATCCATGTACTTCAACCCCTGTTTGACACAACACATTATCGCTAAACTGAACTGAGATAATCTGGAGCCAGTGAATCCAACCAATTACTGCAATGAGTTGAATCGTGAGAGTTCTAGACTCAGGAATAATTCTCACCTGTGCATCCGTTCTGTTTTTAAACTCAACCTATTACTGCAATGAGTTGAATCGTGAGAGTTCTAGACTCAAGAATAACGCTCACCTGTGCATCCGTTCTGTTTCTAAACTCAACCTATTACTGCAATGAAGTTGAATCGTGAGAGTTCTAGACTCAGGAATAACGCTCACCTGTGCATCTGTTCTGTTTCTAAACTCAACCTATTACTGCAATGAGTTGAATCGTGAGAGTTCTAGACTCAAGAATAACGCTCACCTGTGCATCCGTTCTGTTTCTAAACTCAACCTATTACTGCAATGAGTTGAATCGTGAGAGTTCTAGACTCAAGAATAATGCTCACCTGTGCATCCGTTCTGTTTCTAAACTCAACCTATTATTGCAATGAGTTGAATCGTGAGAGTTCTAGACTCGGGAATAACGCTCACCTGTGCATCTGTTCTGTTTCTAAACTCAACCTATTACTGCAATGAGTTGAATCGTGAGAGTTCTAGATTCAGGAATAACGCTCACCTGTGCATCCGTTCTGTTTCTAAACTCAACCTATTACTGCAATGAGTTGAATCGTGAGAGTTCTAGACTCAGGAATAATTCTCACCTGTGCATCCATTCTGTTTCTAAACTCAACCTATTACTGCAATGAGTTGAATTGTGAGCGTTCTAGACTCTGGAATAATGCTCACCTGTGCATCTGTTCTGTTTCTAAACGCATCAAACACTTTTTTGATGGCGACAAGCTCCCCAGTTCTTCTATCAATTCCCTTCCATACAATACCATATGCCTGTAAAACAATCAAAGTGTTTGTATAAATATCATATTCACATTCTCTATGAGTTTAGTAGCGTCCTATCTGAATTCCTCTCTTTAGCAACAAAGTTGACTGTTTTGTTTTGCAGCCCAATGCCATAATTATTGATTATGACACATGACATCAACTTTTCATTATTTCACATGTAAAATATATTTTTGGAAACATATAATTTTTTTTTATCATATATAACCTTTTTACCATTAAAAAAATGGTAAATGGCCTCAAAATCGATATTTGTATATTGATATTGTATTTTGTGTGTAAAGATTTTGCTGACAATATATTTTTTATCTGGGTTTTGTGCACAATATCGTACACTGATACAATGATCGAGATCTCGAAAAACATCTTACTATAGTATAGTTGTGAAATGCGTTGTATAAATTCGAAGGAAATTAGTGGCTACTACATTGATGGTTTATTTGTTTTATTTTTCCTGAAGACCTCATAATCAGTCAACAATCCTCAGTCCTTACTGAGCCCCGTAACACTGTAGTCAGTTTTTACAAGTAATCTTTTCCGATGCGTGAATCAACAATAACTGTTGTTCAGTGATGTCGTTCGCACTAAACTATCAACGACGTCTGATACAAAAACAAACACATTTTGTGTACAAAATCTTACTTACCCCTTTGCCCAAACGAGTCTTGATCTCATATTTCTGTAAAATGTGTTCTTCGATTTCCGTAGTCATGGCTTTCCTTCGATTTTGTTAATGATAAGCAGGCCAAGTCGTCGAAGGATTCCCCTTTCATGTAGGTATTTCCCCAAACCTAATCACAACCGAAGTATAGTGTTGTATCCTTACGTACGTTATGTAGTTTTCAAGATAAAAATGGAAATGAGTCAGCAACTAATTGTTTGATTTTATAAAAGATAGTATCCTATACTCAGGTAATCACTGCATAACAGATAATGATTTTAATCAAGTAAATAATCGCCCGTTATTTGGTGATGTGTACTAATAATTCGGTCCACTAAGTGAAGAGGCGTTTATGTAGGGCGCCGCCATATTGAGATGGTTCAACGCCTGTGGGCGCTGTTTTACAGAAAGGGATTCTGAAGTTATGTTATGATGTGCATGCAGTCACAGCCCTTCTGTAGAAAGGAACAGGTACAATGTTTATGTTTCTAGAACGTGTGACGTGTTTGACGTAAATGATTCAATGTGTTCCGGCGCCTGTGTTCCAAGTACGTGACTGAAATCGTGGCCACGTTTTGAAAAACAAAAATTATTGAAACTGAGGAGCGACTCATCTTAAATTGGGGGGGGGGGGGTTAAGGTTTACATGTAAGTTATCAAGAGGTATTATTGTAAGTATCACATAACTATATGAATGAGTGTTAGCTATTTAATTTTAATCTTTCGGGTTAATGTTTTATAAATTTCTATAACAAACTTTCATGCCATCAGGTAATTTACTGTATCAAAATACTGTGAAAACATTTATTTTCAATGGCATTACATTTCACTATTTCAATGTTTTGAGCAATTTCACTAGGTTTTAATTTCACAAACTTTGCAGAGAAACAATGTTCACATGATTTTAATTTAGCAATTTTGATACATTTGCAAAAATAGAAAATTTAAAAAAACGAGTGAATAATTAATGCATTTATTGTAATCAGAATTCCATTATTTTCCTATTTTTTTTAATTTTAGATCGGTTGGGCTTAATACAAGATACAAACATGAGTAAAGAATTGAATATTGTTGAAGTTGAAAACACTAACAATAACAGACGCCTCTTTCGACAAATTACACGTGATACATCAGGCGAAAACTTTGATGCAGTAGAAGACAGTCGCATTCTGTTCGGGTCAGTGACCCCTGGCAATCAGCTCGTGGCTGTGGCTTGTTTTCAACCAGCTATCACAACAAAAACCGAACCATCTTCCAGTAACAATTTTCAAGACGAATATTATCATTTCATAAATTTTTTATTTGTGAAACTGCAATGTCAAGGACGAGGCTACGGGACGTCTCTTGTGAGGACAATTGAGAAGATGATGTCACAGGAATGCCTCCGTCCAATCAGAGTGCAGAGCTCTACCAGGGCGGTCGAGTTCTTTTACCATATGGGGTACCGATGTGTAGGTACTCCCATCCAGTGTGTCTACAGTGGATCTAAAATGTTCAAGACATTGTATAACATGGAGAAAATAATTGAACACAAATAAATTAATGTTAGGGTTTGACCATTAGAAACTTGGGGGGGTAGAACTACTGTGCACAATATTTTTTTCATTCACGATGGTGGTGCTGTAATTTTTTCAATTTTTTTTCCCCACCCCCCACATTTTCTAATGCCAACCCCTTAACCTGACATATAGGGTAAAACACACAAGAGACAAATTTCTGTGCATTAGTGAATATTTGTAGTGAAAAACTTACTCGGGTTCTTAGAGACATGTGTAATCACTGAAGCTTTCACAAGATTTTTCAAAAATTGAGCGCTTTACAATAGTTTCCATGCAGATTTCAGAGAATATGTTGTATATATACATTATATATATATATATATATCAGTACTGTAAGCTGTAAATATATTTTTTTTTCAGTTACATCACTGAATTGCGTCATCATTTTAGGTAGAAGCCTAATCATAAATGAAATTTTATTCATTTTACAATAAATTGTACTCTGAGGCAATATAAGATTATTGACTTAAAAAAAGTTGGGGGTCACCAGCTTTATTTTCGAGAAAATGTTGGTTGTACTTTATTAGATACCCTGGTAATTGCCATTTTGGCACTGTTACAGGTATAATGCGTTTCCCACGGGTTCCCATGGCAGAGATATTATGTCATGTCTCTAATAGTAGGCTGGTGACATATATACTGAAAAAAATCTTATATTGTGAATTATGGGGTACTGTTCTGAATTATTTTTAAAATCTTGGGTTTAAAAGCTGTCAAAAAATGCAATTTTTCCTTAACATTGTGTTCTATGAAATTGTTGTAAAAATATTTAAAAAATATTAGAACAAGTTTCTCAGAATATGTCACTGTAACACATATAATAATTCTATTTCATTGTGCCATGGAACATTAGCTCTATGATTGTACATTGTACATAATAAACCAATGAACATTGTCATGCAATTTATGACCAACAACATTTGTGTACTTAAACCAGCATATACAACTACCGGTAACTCACTCTAATTTGTTAATATTAACTTTAACACGTAAGCAGATTCACTTTCATTAGACAAATATGATATTTTGTTACTCTGCCATTTTATGCAAATAAGGTGTTTTTGTCAGAACTGTGATTGGTAGATCATTGTCAGTTGTTTTATAAAATTGGTTTGAAAGTATAACTGTAACCCTTAATGTATATGCAGGTTAAGTTCAGATTTAAAGATACTATTTGCATATTTTTTTTTCATAAATTTTAACAGTTGAAAGCAAATGAATATATTTTACATGTATGGCAGAAAATTTGTCGATGATTGAAGAAAATACTCACAGGATTGTGGGTAATGGTGATTATTGGAATGAAACATGAAGGTCAACAGAGGTGAAAGTATTACAGATTTCCATAAAAATTATTCATGCCTTTCATATTTTATGAACCTTGTCAATTGAATCTAATCCATGTCAATTGAATCTAATCCATGTCAATTGAATCTAATCCATGTCAAGTGAATCCAATCCATGTCAATTGAATCTAATCCATGTCAATTGAAGAATTTCTATGTGTCCTTTGCGCCGTGAATTCACAAAAAAAGGTACTGTTATAAATTTGCATATAATCTGAACTGGCCCAGTTATGTTATAGTCAACTACATGCATATAGCCTGTAGACGTGAGTAGGCCCTCACCGGCCGAACGGCATCAGACTTCATTAACGCTAGACAGAATAGTGTATGTCTCGTCGGCAAGATCAATACTGCAAATTCACTAAGTTAACGCCTTTTTGCGATGAGTTCAATGAATATTCATTCATTCAATGTAACTACTTAGGTTTGTTTCCTTAGAAATAGTTTTCATTGGTTGATAAAATGTTAGTAATAAAACACAATACATATAATGCATATATGTACAGAAATATCAGTGTTGTGGAAATGATCTGAAATTTAATTTTCCAATTATGAAATATACCGGTATTCTTAGTGGTAAAAATTACCAATTTGTGTGAATTGAATTTCAATTGAATTTCAGTTGAATTCCACGATATAATGGTTTCACACATAGCGATGTATGTTTGAAAAACAAACACAAATCCAATTTTTCGCACATAAATGTTTCTTATTTATATCAATAAAACAGACATACATGGTTCAAATAAAGTTGGAAAAAAAAAAAACATTTTTTTTATAATAAAAATGCAGATTGCTTCATTGTATGTAAATGTCGTTCATTACATAAATATAATTAAAGGTATAACAATAACAACTCGTAGTGTCGTCTTTACAGAGTGCAAACAAATAAATAAACTATGTAAGCATATTAATGTTGCGACAGTGTACTTAAAATATAATTTATGCAAAATACCCTAAACTTTTTTTTTCTTGAAACTGCCTTTCTTCTATCAATAAATATGACAGCTGATTTGAGTAAGTTGAGAAATGAAATATGGATTGAAATATGTAGTTATAGTTTTATAATACTTAAATAACTTCAACATTAATTATGCACATTCTCTAGCTTTAATTATTCATTCAGCTGATATGCTAGGGTTCATAAATGCTGCATTTTCGATATCAACATTGTTTTAACTACAGAAGCTTACTCAATCAAGTTTTTTTTATTCTACCAATAATTTCACTGTGTATTGCAATGCATGTGTCATGCAGGTCATTGGTTTGTTCTGTATTTACTTGGATAGCAATTGGGTATGTTTTTCTACATTTAACCAGTCCCTCTTTTCATCACAAATTCATAAAATAGTCGCGTTTATAGTCTGCACTTTCTTTTAGACGATTGAGACAAAAATAGCCACATTTTTTGAGTAAAAACTGTCTGTTGGATCCAAAATTAGGGTTCATTTAGAAAAAGATTGAAGAATATAAGAAAAAAAGTGCAGAAAAATTTGGGTCAGAAAGTCTGGTGGTGAAAAGGTTAATTCATCCCAACCATTGAAAATGTGAAACTCAAAGATTAATACCACAAACTATTCTAGATAGAACTATACATATTTGTATGCAAATTACAATACCTTATCATTAGTATGGGCTTTTTTGTGCCATCACACTTTAATAAAACAATGTCAAATCACATTGTATCATTTTAAATGTTTGTAAATTATTGAACAATGCTTTGTATTGCCGTTGAGGTATTGTGAATCACAAAGCAGCATGACCATGCAGGATAACACACAATACCTTTACTATCAGGATTTTAGCCAGCCACCTTTTATTTTAGAAAGACACACAATTTGACAGGCTATATTTCTTCAAACCTGTCAATGTGTAGTTGATAATTTTCAGTTTTTACCATAAAACCATAAATAATCAACAAATAATAGTATAAATATGCAGAGCAGCAATTACTATATCTTGCACTTCAATGTAAATTTTGGACTGGCTCTTTTTATTTTCTGGCTATAACCCTGTCTATAACCATGGTTACAAATACTTAAATAAAAGATATCTTATATACCGGGGGTATGTGCAACTTCAGTGGTGTGTTCAGCAAGTCAGTCTATATTTCATTGAGCATGCGCTCTTTCATGTTCAGTTGACGTGTCACTAAATGGACTGACTGAGGGAACAGTGTCATGTTTTGTTACTTCATAGATAGCGTGAGTGTTACCCTTCTTTCCAAAAACAATGCCCCCGGGCTAGCGATAGAGCAGACTAAGGGTAGACAAAATAATCAATTTATATGGTCCGAAATGGTAGCGCAGGACACACACATGCAAGAGACTCATAAGCAGATAAATAATCAAAGTATGCATAAACAATGTATTAACGTTCAACAGTGATGGTACAATATTCCTTTTCAATATAAAATACTACCCCAATACAGATATAAAATAAAAGAGTTCGCATCAGCAATACAAGAGTCCACTCAGGTGTACGTTGAACTGCTCGACGGATGTACGATGTCTGGCATTAGTCATACAGAGACGTTGAATACAAACTCTGCAGCATGTAAAGGTGTCGTAGATACCACGAATTCTAGCAGAAAACGGGCATAGCTTCTGCTGCAGTTATGTACTTTTTTAAGTTGAGGGCGCTGTCTTCAATCACGAAGACGTACACATAAGTTGTACATAAGGCAATGGTAGCAATCGATTATATTCGTAACGCACTTATCTGGCTTGCGGTTGAGAAATTTCACACTTCCGTGTTTACTTCATGGGCGCCGCCATCTTGTTTCCAATGGAAACCGAGTCTCGCGATTTGCGGGAGTTCAATTCAGCTCGGTCCGAGTAGAGATCGGAAAAACGCAATTTCACACTAAACTGAATTATAAATCAAGTCAAAACGCCTTCATTAATAGCACCAAGTGTCCTTTGTTGACTGGACAAAATCGATCAGTTCGGATTCAAAGCTATCCAGCCCTAATACTTCATTTTGCGAAGCAGCTCAATCCATTCTTCTTCCCAGAGTTCCTTGCAGTTAGATCACCGAAAGTATCTCTGCCACCACACACCGCCATTTTGTGATGAAACACCACACGACTTTTACTACTCGTGTTATTTCCGTATTTTTGTTATTAGAGGGGTGTAGTGTTGATTTTGAGAGAGAGAGAGAGAGAGAGAGAGAGAGAGAGAGAGAGAGAGAGAGAGAGAGAGAGAGAGAGAGAGAGAATGAAATGGGGCAACACTTTTATGAAATAACCATCGTAAATAAATCACAAATAACACATCAGAACTTCATAATTAATAAAACACCATTATTAGCAAAACGTAGGACTTTCGTTTAGCCCAAGAAGCATCCTTCGCCAAACTACATAATTCAAAGCGAAAGCTGACCCACACTGGCCGTTGAGGGCACACTACCATTATACTAAAAAAGGCATCTCACTTATGAGCAAGATAGTGATTATTAGTCCCTGTTCGGACGTAGTCCGAAAACGGAGAGTTATGTTTTGCCCTGTGTGCGTGCGTGACATATATGACATATGATTTATTTTCACCAATAATAATAACAATTCTAGTAATCTTATAATAATAACAATAATAATAATAATAATAATAATAATTTCTTGGTGTGGAACACAGAGGTAGTTCATCTGATCTAATCTAGTCTGTGGCCCAATCCTAACCAATATACATTTCTATGCAGGCTATATATATATATATATGTATATATACGTGCACACACATACATATATACACATACAAACAAAAAACAAAATCTCCAGAAATAAATAAGTAAAATAATAATAATAACAACAAAAATGAGAGAAAAAACGAAAGAAGAAAAAAAAAATGGAGCTGTTAATGCGCTACTCTGCACATCATATTATTAGTGGAACAATCGTGGGCAAGTACAAATAAAGTTTAGCTGCAAATAATATTTGTATCATACATATGATAAAGCTAGTATTTAAATATTAAAGTACGTTGTTCAGTATATGTTGTTTTAGGGAACTTTTGAAAGTTATTCTATTAGTAATTTGTTTGATTGGCTCAGGTAGAGAATTCCAATGTTTTACGGCTGTATATTTTAAAGTATGTTGGGAAAGTGAAAGATTCATCCTGGGGACATAGTAGTTATTACCTGACGCAAGTCGTGTTGGACATAAATGAGGTAGAGGGGAGAGATAGTCATTGATAGTATGGGCATAGCGGTTGCTTTTCAGATCATAAATGAACAGACATATCTTAAATTTACACAACTTGTGAATATCAAGTATGCCCAGTTTTTTAAATAGAGGGGCAGTATGTGCATTGTAAACAGCAAATGAGATAAGCCGTACAACTTTCTTTTGCAAAAGAAGGATAGGCTCTAATAGTGTATGATAGGCGTTTCCCCATATTTCTAAACAATAACTAATATGCGGGAGAATCAGGGAATTGTATAACAAAAGTAAAACTGATTTGGGCACATAATGTCTGATCTGGGAGATAATACCAACTTTAGGGGTAATTATTTTTTTTACTTTTTCAATGTGAGGTTTCCAGTTGAGGTGCTGGTCAATGGACACGCCAAGATAATTGATTGAACAAACGCCCTCTATCTCAAACACATTTATATCCAAGCTGCCCTCAATGCCCAGGTGTTTATGAGGCGTTTTAATAGTCATGCATTTGGTTTTTTCTACATTGACTGTAAGTTTGTTGGCACTGCACCATTCACAGACTCTTTGAAAATCGTTGTTAGTATGTGCAAGTTTGATTGTGTCACTTTTAATATACTGAAAGAGGTTAGTATCGTCTGCAAATAGGCGAAAGTCAAAAGCATTAGTTGAGTTATTGATATCATTTATGTAAATTAGGAATAAAAGTGGGCCAAGAATCGATCCTTGTGGAACACCACACTTTATTGGTTTATATGTAGATGTAATATTGTTAATTTTCACTGATTGATAACGGACAGAAAGGTAGTTTTTAAACCAGAGTAGCTTGTTCTTCATTGATTCTTCCGTCTTTTGTGAGGTGTATGCCAAACTCCTTTGTGATCCTGTCCACCTGAAAGTTACAAAGTGAGAGTAATGAAATTACCATCATGGTTCACACAAGTTTACATATTCAAATACTGAATCTATGAACTTTATATATTCAAATAGCGAATCCATGAAGTTTACATAATCAAATACCGAATCCATGAAGTTTACATATTCAAATACCGAATCCATGAAGTTTACATAATCAAATACCGAATCCATGAAGTTTACATATTCAAATACCGAATCCATGAAGTTTATATATTCAAATACTGAATCCATGAAGTTTATATATTCAAATACCGAATTCATGAAGTTTACATATTCAAATACCAAATCCATGAAGTTTACGTATTCAAATACCGAATTCATGAAGTTTACATATTTATTTTCCTAATTATAATCCATGATGATTAAATATCCTGATACTAAATCCGTAAGTTTACATATTCAAATTCATGAAATTTACATATTCAAATACCGAGTCCATGAAGTTTACATATATTCAAATACCGAATCCATGAAGTTCACATATTCAAATACCGAATATATGAAGTTTACATATTCAAATGCCGAATCCATGAAGTTTACATATTCAAATACCAAATCCACGAAGTTTACATATTCAAATACCGAATCCATGAAGTTTACATATTCAATTTCCTAATCCATGATGATTAAATATTCTTATACTAAATCCGTAAGTTTACATATTCAAATTCCTTACATTTACATATTCTAATATCGAGTCTATGAAGTTTACATTTTTGAAAAACAGGCGCTGATTTCCACTCAACTACAGTACTTTGCAAAGAGATAATTATAGCCAACCAACCACACTTACGTAGAATAATAAATAAGTACACTGTAAATTAGGCTCCTACCTGTTCGGTTGTGAGTCCAGTATAGCAGAACATACCGATCTGTTCAGTGATATGCTGCCAATTACAATGGCAGATCCAGCAAAATGTATTGGGGGGGGGGGGGTCCAGGCCTATAGGTCGAATACACTGGACCGTGCGATTCGGACGATGCTATGCGTAATCCAGATGCATTTTCATGCGTTTGGAGGGGCCATGGCCCTTTGCCCCCCCCCCTGGATCCGCCACTGGCCAATTACGAGTCGATCCTTCTTTCTCCAGGTTGTCTACGAGTTGTTGACGCATTAGCATAATTCTATAAGCCATACCTTTCAGCTCCCTCAACCTGTCAGCAGAGCGTTAAAACAACGCTTGAGTGAAAGAAGTGCACATGCATATATACAAAATATGTTCTTGTCAGTTGTGTGTATATATATATATATATTTTCAGCCGTAACACCATCAAATTGAGCTACAGTTGTACGAATAACGTGAAGCAAATAATCTGCAATCAAAACAAACAACAACTTACAGCGGCCAACACGAACACACCCAGTACCGAGATCAACAGATTATGTAACTGCCGTACGAAATCTGAATGTCCCTTAGACGGAAATTGTTTACAATCGGCCTTGATTTACCAAGCTAATATCAGACGGCAAGGCAACAACAAGTGTGAAACGTATGTGGGACTAACAGGAAATGAATTTAAAACCCGGTACAGAAACCACACTGCATCGCTAGGCAATCATTGAGAAACGCAACAGAACAGTAAATACGCTTGGTCATTAAAAGACAATAACATCGATTATGACATCAAATGGAGAGTGTTATCGCGTGCTGCATCATATAATACTTCAAGCAAACGTTGCAACTTATGCATTAGAGAGAAATATATTATAATTTTCCAACCACATTAATGTAGTTTAAATAAAAGAAATGAGCTTTTTTTCTTCCTGTAGACACAGAGCCAAATCGTTGCTATGCAACAACTAGTTTTAATATCATAAACACACTCCATTGTTATGCAAATCTGTAGTGCTTATACTGTAGTCTGTTTCGGTGGTTTATTTAATCATGGAGCTAAAAAAAGAATAAAGTCTTAACTCCTGATGAGTGAGGTACTCCATGTACCTTACGAAACAGTACTGCAGAGTCAACTTTACTCATGTAGTCGTGTCTTAATTTCTCTGTCCACGTATGTAAATCTGCTCTACAAACTCATCGTTTAGTATCGAGCACTTTCAACTGGAATAATCGACTACCTTCCTATATATATATATATACATATACATATATATATATATATATATATATATATATATATATATATATATATATATATATATATATATATATATATATATATATATATATATATATATATATATATATATCGGGTATACTTACATATATTGTAAGTAAATATGGTTGTATAAAAATATGTATCTAGTAGAGACAGTTTGTATGCGTTAAGTGTAATTCACATCTGGAAGGCTAGGTTTCACACCACGCCCTAATCCCCAGGCCCTAATCACAAGATCATGTGTTTAGCTAAATTGAATATAGCTCGATACGGTTCAATTAATATGTTTATGATAAATGGACATTTAGCGTTTGCAAAAAAAAAAAATACAATGGGGATAGTGCTACAACTAACAACTGGCTTCTCAGTTCGGGTATATTTGAAATTATGTCTAGAAATGGCTGGAATCATGTAGACTCACTGTAAGCTTCGACATGATTATTTAGTCCGAAAGCCCCATTTTTTTGAGAGTGAGGGTGGTTGTGGGGGAGTTAATAATAATCTGCTTTTCAGTTCAGGTGTGTTTAAAATGGTTTCCACGATTCTTGGACCACCCAGGGGTGGGGTGGTATACATTGCCCGTACGATGACTTTAAGTTGAGATTCCGTGCGTTTCGCTTCTTCCTTGGACTCGCATACAAATGACCTCAGCCAGTTCCCTGGATGTTGATGAAACGGCCATCATTTAGAAATTTACAAAGGCTACATTGCCATCATGAGCAATGCTTTATCGCAGGCGGCCCGGGACTATGGATTGAATACTACACGTATAGTGGGGTCAGCTAATGTAGGTCAGGTAATCGAATGTTGAGGTAATCGCAAGTCCGGCGAACCGAGTGTCAAGACATTTGGACGTGAAAATAACCGGATCTTATGACAATTGAACGTCAAGATAATGTCTAAATAACGACACAATTGTAACATAATGAAACAATGACAAAATAATATTGTAGCAATTGCAAAATAATGAAATAATTGAGAAATAAAGTTGAAATAATGAAACGATGGCAATACGATACCACAATAATGAAATAAACGCAAAATAATGTTTAAATAAATACCAAATAACCGAATAATGACCAAATATTAACCAAACAAATTTCCAAATAAAGACCAAACAACTAAACAATGTTCAAATAATGACACCAAGCTAATTTTGGCGGTATTCTCACCCCATAACGAGACGACGGAGTTCAGTGTCACACATTAATTTTGCCTGATACGTCATCAAGTCCGCCATATAAGTTCATCCTCGTTCGCTGCAAGGCGTTTTGTAGTCATTAAATTATCTTCCCAGTAACAATTCAGCAAACCGCAATTCACCGGCAAAAGTTCAGTTTGCCGTTATGCGGCAATATACGAGGTGCGGAATGTAAATTTATTATTTTGTGTATACAGGAAGAAAATGTACTAATAATTCAAATTTATGTACGTATTGGAGGCCGTGGCGTGTGTGTTTTAAAATGATGTGTGCATTTTAAAAAAACGGCATGACTGTGCGTTTTAATGGTATGTGCTTTAAAAAATCATGTGTGTATATTAAATGGCGTGGGTGTTTTAAAAAACGTGTGTTTTAAAAATGACGTGTGTGTTTTTAAAAATGGTGTGTGTTTAAAAATTACGTGTGTGTTTAAAAATGACGTGTGTGTTTAAAAACGACGTGTGTGTTTCAAAAATGGCGTGTGTTTAAAAACGACGTGTGTGTTTAAAAATGACGTGTGTGTTTTTAAAAATTGCGTGTGTTTAAACACGACGTGTGTGTTAAAAAATGACGTGTGTGTTTAAAAATGACGTGTGTGTTTTTAAAAATGGCGGGTGTGAGGTCGAATGAAAATTTCGTGTGTGTAAAAAAAACGCGTGCATTAACTTATTTACCCCTGTGGGGGCGCTGTTTTGAATGATTTTTTTTCGGATGTCTGTGCAAAAAAAAACGGGGACTTAGTGCCGCGTGATACCAATTTTTGAAGAATTTAATAATTTTGTAAAATATGTTATATTACTCACAATTTAGCATTTACACAGCTGATTATACAACGAAGTAAGTGACGTGGAAACCAAGGAAATGTAAAAACAGGAAGTGGCCACGAAAATAAGACCAAAAAAAAGAGAAAACAAGTAGGCCACTCTTGAATACATTGACGTGAATTTGTTGCACAGACGTTTTCAGTGCTCTTAGCAAAATTATTTGTTCAAAATTATTCAAAACGAGATGCACATTTTATGGTAAAGTGAGTTCATAATCTATTTTGTCACGTATTATGAGTATTGCTGGAGAATATTTATATTATACGAATATTTATATTCACCTGGGATAGTTAATGATTGGAGTAAAGATTAAAAGTAATATTTATTTTATTTTCATTAATTCCTATTCTACAACCATCTACTGACAATTGGCGTTGGTGGCGTGCTTGCGTCATCTCGAATTACGCTTCGTCTGTCACAGGATATATAGTAGGGAATATCTATCTATCTATCTATCTATTTACTGAGTCTACAGCGTACTCCCGTACTCCCCTCAGCCATGGATTGATTTATGCAAAAATATTAGAATTGTTTGTCCCAAAAATGTTGTTTACTGTCTATCCAATGTACCTTCTTTAATTGTAGTCGCTATGGTTACAAAACGATATTATGCGATACTGTGGAACTGTAAGCAAACATTTGAAATATGATTATTTTTACAAATCTCATCGACTATGTCAAGAAATTATGACTGGAAATGTGTGTAAACATAAATTATGTTGTTTTGGAAGGTTTCATTGTTGTAAATACCAGTATAAGTTAATTTAGCTGCCGACCAACTTTCGGAGTTTAACAATATTTAAACACACCAATCAATGGCGCAGTAGAGATCAAGCTTTGAACTTTGAGTTCAACTGTGCACTCCTGCAATAAACTAACATTGAATCTATTGTCTCCATGGTTACTCGATTACAATGGTGATATACGAGCATATTCTCTCAAGTAGAATAATATTTTGAAGTCTACCCCCCCCCCCATTCTGACCCAAATAACCATATATTCTATAATATAGCTTGGTATTCGTAGTACCAGATTGTTTTTATATTTAGTCTCTAGTGGTAAAGTTTCTTTGAAATTTACAACTCAAGTGTTTGTCCACACAGCCTAGAATGTTGTCATAGTGACTCATTGATTACTATGTCGGATACATTGCTGGCGCTATTTCACTCGTAAAACTATTGCACTGCATATCATTACCTGTGTGTTCATGTAGTTGTATCTCATTCATAGTTAAAACATTTCTAGTAGTACACAGATCTACATCTACAAGGTATTCAGTCATAGGCTCATTGTGACGTTTTAATTTTAATTTTACACTCAGTGTTAATTAAAGTTGCATTCCTACTGTGTATGATCTACATACTATGTGACCTCTGACTGACCTTGTAGGCATGATACGAACTCTCGGTTTCGTGAGAAATCTGATCAAACGAAATCAAATTTAGAAGTCATGCAAATATGACACCGACCTTGTTTCTATCAAGTGCAGACTTCGTTTGGATCTCAAAATTATGGCTATTGTCTACCCAATATAGCTACTAATACTTTAATTGCAGTCGCTATGGTTACAAAAGCACGAGGATAAATCAGTAGAAGCGTGATTTTATTGCGCATTGTGGTATGGGTAAATTGAACAGATTCGAATAATCTCTAATACGAGACGACTTAATACTTAAAAGTCTTTATTTGAGTTCAAAAACAAATAACGAATCAATATCAAGAACTCTACGAAGAACTTAAAGGCGATAATATCACCGTGACGTCTCATGCCTCGTGCGAATCATTGCCACCAAGTGCAATGTAGCTAGAAAGTCCATGTTATATGTTGATATGTTGAATTTTGAAACTATGTAGTTATTTGTAATATTGTATTAACAAACATTCATGATATACTAGTATAAGAGGTATGATCTCTCCCAGGTTCGCCATGACTAAATCGACAAGCAAAAGTATGTAATATCCTAGTTCTGACAGAACTGAAATAAGCGATGAATATATATGACATATTCCGCCGCCAACGAAGCAATAATAATAAATACTAAAAATAAATAAATAACGCAAACACACACTAGATTACATGTTACAATGATGGTCACTTAATAGCGTTTTAAATCTGAGTCTGTTAGTTATATGTTTGATTGATTCGTGGAGTGAATTCCAACCTTTTGCTGCCGAGTACTTGATACTGTGTTGGTTTAATGTAAGATTGACTTTAGAAAGATTGAAGTTTTTAAGCCGAGACGTGGATCTATAGTGTATACATATTTGCATATAATTTACATGCGATGAACTCTGGGCAACATGGCCTACATAGTCGATTTATACAAGTGACTTAACACTACACTGGACTGCAGAATACCCGGATGTTTCTTCCTATTCTAAACTATGGTGTATCGAATTTACGCCAAAGGAAACGCTTGTAATACAGAGGACATTTCAAACAACACACTGTTGACGGCATGTCATTTTTTTATATGCGACTTTTTATGACAACACATTGTGTGGTGCCAGTGAGCGAGCAAATAAGTTTTAGTTTAATATGTAAAAGTGAGTGTGTTTTTGAAGAGAGCACCAAGCTCTAATCTTTGATCGTGAGATCGACAAATTCTACTGAGTCCAGTGTTACGGTACGAAAGGAACGTACCATGGTGAGGTATACACTATTCCACGTCATTCGTAGTAATAACTAGCAGCCGATACCCCAACGCGACCAATGATTTACGACAGTCGTTGTAACCTCCAGTTAAAACTACTGGGAATCGTTTGCAGATTTGATGGGTGAGACAATGCAATGAAATGAAACAATTGTAAGATTTATACTTGGTAACATATTTATGTGATAGACCAGTTGCCATGGTATCAAACTAGAAATACTATATTCGACATTCCACAACACAACCCACGCTCTCTACCATCGAATTGTAAACCATGTTTCAGGTAACCCAACAGTGACCTCACGTATTGTCATTCATGTCTCCACTCGTGATCAAACAATCGGAACGTTAACAATGAAACAGGACCCAGCATATCTCCAATGTGACCTAAGGAGCGAGTGTTAATACAAAGGGTGACCTACTTAGAGAATACGCGCTGACTATTCACTTCTATCATCAAGGGTGACACAAGTAACTGCTAGGACAGCGTGAATACTAAGACGTTTTGAAGGTAAAACAATTCTTATTTTAAGTGTATCTTGGAGTAATATTGGTAACACTTCATAGTGTTCAGACTTCAACCACACAAGCAACGGACTCGATTATTGAGATTAGAAGTCGTTTAAAAAAGAATTTGTAATTGGTTAATCAGACGCTGACACTGGCGTTGGGTGGGCACTTGGTTGATCGAAAGTGTACATTGCCGTTCGTGTGTTTATCGTTCACTGTAACCGAGACTACCATTTTGTATTGTGTGATTATAAGAACCGTTTAACTTTGACTAGAGAGACTATAACGTGATTTTGCAGTGATTCTGCAAGGGTAAATGACACTCTTGAATGTGTTCAACACGCAATAAAACACTGCACATAGTTACTACAACTTATTTGTATTATTGTCACGAATAAAACTAATATATTTTTCACGACTTCCTCCTTCACTGAACGATCAATGACCTCCTAGAACAGTAGCAATGCCGTGACTGGACTTGCATACTGTCACGCGAGAATCAGTTTTGAAATTAGATTGGTATACAGGTGCATGTTGTGAATGCAGAAACAGGTGTATGTTATATTTAATTTATTAAAATTTCCTTTGTTGTGTTTGCGTGGTGTGGTCGGAGGACACGTCACTCTGACTCAGGACGCCGCACTAGCAGGACGGGCTTTCAGTCGTCCGTGGGCAAACTGAGAGACGAGCCAACACGTTTATCATGGGGCACCTGTGACACGCCAGTCCAGGTATAAGCTGGGGCCAGGTTATTGTGGGAACATATATTCCTTTATTTCTGGCGGAAACTGTGTAGGGTGTCATAAATGAACCCGGTGTTGTTGGGAGACAGCGTTTACAGGAGGGAAAAATTGGACAAACTCAGCAAGCTGTGCTCCGGGGGCTCGTCTGCACAGAGTATCATTGACCATTGTGAGTACAACATTCTTGTAACTTTTACATTATTTATATCGTAATTTATATATTAACTATAACATTTAAAATGAAGCACGAGCTGTTTATACTTTACACAGGATAATGTACGTACATCTATGACAAAATTGTATGAACTACTGAGAATAGTATGTAGCCATATTGTATCTTTCTCATCATTGTATACTTTATTGAATAGTACCACTTATTGGACCTATGCTCTAGTATGGCGAAGCTTAGAACCGACCGTACTACCAAACTTGAGCTTATTCGAACTAGACATCTACCGGAATCTGACGATATTGATGGACTGTAGCCTGTGATATCATGTACCGGAACCAGCCAAGTTCGACCGTCATCGTATCCTCAACCCGTGCTCAGCCACTGTAATTCTTGAAATCAATATAGTTGGGACATTTATACATTATTTAAAGTTTATTTTGTTTACGTACAAACTGATTTAAATATTAACAGTACTGTATGTTTTTTTTTAAATTTATAATCTATGCATAATTAATATAACTATTATAATTATTCTCACCTGACGCTGTAAGCGAATATTGTAAGACATATCTCCGATGGTGACGAATATAATAAAATATATACTACCATACGTCTTGTATATGAACTGTAATGTGGTAACGATAGCTAGACCAAACATTGCCAAATTGTTTCCGGCCCGTGCCAGTGACACATACAGCCTCTTGTTTATTTTGTTGTTTGTGTTGTTTTAATAAAATAAAATATTGGAGTATATAAATACCGAAATCCGGGTTACCACGAAATAGACAAGTAAGCTTTCGTCATTTACACACTTCCATGATATTTTATTTTATCGAAAAAAAACACCAACAAATAAACAAGAGGCTGTATGCAAGTCTGTCATGACTCGTATTACGTATGTTAAGTATTTGTACAATTTGTAAATGATTTGTTCACGCACATTTAGAACATTATTCTTTCCCGTGAGGTCTTAGCGTTTTAAACAATGTCATACCACTCCAATAATATACATATATTTATTACTTTACCATTGATATGATATAAGACCATTTGCCAGTGTAACACGTGTGTTCATTTGTTTTTTTACTATAAATTTATTATTAATCTTTTTGATTATAAAATTATGAACATAATATTGTTTTCTACAGTCATGAACTAAATCCTTAGATAGAGTTTATGGATTTTTCTCATACCTTGTACAAACACATGATGTAATAATTTATAAATAGGTATTATTGTGTGGCCGACTGACAGCCATTTTTAAATGTAGCTACACAGTCATGTATGCACTTGGGTACATTAAACATAATAATAATATAATTCTGAAGTATTTCCAATCAGCATAATAAATACATTAATTCATCATTATGTGTCAACTATTTCTTGACGAATACTTAGAATTCAGTAATGCTATTTTTGTATGAAAATTAGTATAATATTTCTTTTGCAGATACGTGGTAAATGGCTACTGCTAACCCGGATATTGGACATATTGTTGACGAATATGCCATTACAAACGAAGAATTGATTGGCGGTGGTGGGTTTGGCAATGTTTATAAAGCGTCCCACATAGACTGGGGTGTTGTAGCGGTTAAACGGATTTTCAAAAATCTGCAGATTACAGAAAGGTATGTATATAAATAACATCAGTTGTCTATACACGACACAAACTATTGAGAGAAACCGTGATTTGAATTAACATATCAAACCTTAACACATCATAACGAGAAACCAATATGTCAATATTAATGCGATGCAGTCGAATGAACTACCAATTACTTGCGGAGTTCATCAGGACTCTGTGCTAGGTCAGATACTATTTCTGATTTACGTAAATGATATTGCAAGCGCCACAGACTATTTTGACACCCGTTTATTTGCAGACGACACCATCCTATTTCATACCTTCAATTCAAGAAACACAATAGATCTTTCAAATGTTAATTCCCATTTAAACAATGTTATAGACTATTGCGATACAAATAAATTAACAATAAATTCCAAAAAAACTGAATACATTATATTTAGAGGTAAACAGGCATCAATACATTCAACGGGTACAATTAGTATAAAAGGGGTAACAATAAATGAAGTTGAAACAATTAGGTACATTGGTGTTGAATTGAACAATAACCTTGACTGAAAGAACCATATACGGAAAGTAAACGAAACAATAAGTTAGTAAAACAGGTATTTTTTTCAAGTTGAGAGACATTATTCCACCATCAATTATTTTACTATTCAATAACTGTTGCATCCTACCACATATTTCCTATGCACTAAAAGTTTGGGGGGAACACGTATGATTCGCAAATGTCTTTGTTTGTTCATGATAATCTCAATGGCACCAGGGTTTTCTCAATATTTCTCTTCCACCCAACACTCTTATCACACAAAATCATAATCTTATTATTCCAAAATACCATACTAATTCGGGACAATATTTAATAAAAAATGCCGGGACCAAACTCAGGAATAAACTTCCATAAGAAATTCGTTCGCTAAGCTCAATACATTTATTCAAAAACGTAATGAAAAGATTTTTACAGTATGCATAATTGAGTTGTACGATTTTTTTAGCGCCCACTTAATCTTGTAGTTTATTTTTCATCTAGAAAAGCGGATGGACTCGACTGGTGTTTTTCACCATTTTCCAGCCTCTTATTCACTGTGTCTTTCAGTGTTGTCTGTATTGCACTCTGTTGTCAATATTGCCTGTAAATTAAGTAATTAAATTCAATCAATCAATCAATAAAAAAATAAAAAAATGAAATTCAAATTTACTTAAGATAACTGCTCACAACGATACACATAGGATGTGTATACTTGGTATATGAAGATAACCTGTTTCTCAGAGCAGTGTGAACCAAATGCGTATTGGCCACCAAATCGAGATAGAGAATAACATATAAATGAAAAACACTTTCAACTGAGATATTTATTTCTCAACTTTTACAACCTGGAACTGAACCCAGTTCTTCGCGTGATTCTCCATGCAATGTATGAATATACTAATGCTCAAGTTACGGCCTCAAATCACCACATCTGAGTAAATCCGAAAGTGACACATGACCTATGCAGATTAGTCGACACTTACGTAATACATACTTGGATGTTCGACTGGGTTTGATCAAAATGTCAACTGTGCACTTTCAAGATGACAAATTTTGATTCTTTTTTTAATTACCCTGGCACTAATAGAAAGCCCTAGTTTGACATTGTTCTCTAACTTTTCACATCCAGAGACCGGAAGATGCTGGAAGACGAGGCACGTACAATGACTAATATCCGTTCGCCATATGTAGTCCAACTGTTAGGTGTTGTGATGAATCCATCTAACTACGCACTTGTATTAGAATACATGTGTCACGGTTCATTGAGGGACTACCAACAGAATAATGACGTCAGCTGGCCAATAATATTAGATCTCGTGCACGATGTGATACTGGGAATGAATTATCTGCACAAAACGTTAAAGCTTGTACATCGCGATGTGAAGATTGACAATATACTTGTTGACAAGGGACCTAAAGCAAAGGTAATGAGATTCACTACTTAAACCAGATGCATTTATTTTCTGAATGCTGTAAAAAATCAAACTTGGGTATTTCATTACCAGGTTGGGATTTTAACCAAGTTAAATTTTGGTATATGTGTCATATTTTGCTGTAATATGACCTTTTAGCATCTTCTATACTATTTGAATAATAACAAAAAACAATAATAAGCTCTAACACACTGTGTGACATATTAAAGAACAACGTGTGCTTGAATCCATTATAAGTTGACGTGGAGTCCATTATTGCTGGCTAATTAAATTGAAAAAGAAACAAATTTTGATAAATCAAATATTAAATGTAATATTAATCATATACATTGCGAGTGGACGAGTCACGTGACTGATATGTAGTCTGTAGTAGAATTATAATGGCGAGCTGCAAACAGGTAGGCCCATTCTCCTTCCCAGAGTTCCTTGCGGTTTGATCACCGAAAGTATATCTGCCACCATCCAGGGTTACGCGCTATCCTGCGGTAACTGTTAAGTGGTACCTGCTCTGCCACCACTCACCGCCATTTTGTGGTGATACACCACAAGACTTCTAATACGCCAATTATTTGGTATTTTTGTTATTAGAGGGATCTAATGTTGATTTATTCCTACTAACATGTTTTAAAATATTTTATTGATAGCTGATAATTATTTTTTGCAAGTGCACTGAAAACGGTGAAATAGTCATAATTTACAAAAGAAAATAATTCCTTTGCGTAATAACCGTTACTAAGGTGTTAGCCGGTTCATCAAACTGACCGTCCTGTCTATTGCCAGGAGAAGAATTACAAACTAACGAAAGCACTTCGTATTATTGACGACTAAATCGTGCTACTGCCACACCGTTTGTGTTACAAAAAGAAAAAAAGAAGCTTATAACTTTGAAAACAGCCAGAATCGGCAAAAAACGCGTACACATCCGTCGGGTTTAAAAATCGAACACTTGCATGACGATGTTTTGGTGAGCGTCTTGGGAAAAAAAGTACCACTGTGACGTATCGACCAATCAACGACGGGCATAAGATCGCGTGGTGGCAGAGATAAAATATTTACTGTAAAATGACTAATTTTCACTGGGTTTAAATTTCACTGATTTACCATTTCAGGCATATTCAGTGGGTTTTAAATTCACGGTTTCGTCATTTAGATAATGTGTTCTATGCTAAATTTTACATATTCACTGTGTTTTAATTTAGCGCATTTTTCCAGTCAGCGAAATAAGCTAAATTAAAACCCAGTGAATAATTACCCCCTTTACAGTATTTGGAGAAATAGAACTGGAAGATTGAGGTAGGCCGTTCTAGCTCCCAGTGTTTTCAAAGCGTCACGGTAGATGTTATTTTCAACTATCCAGTCTGCATATTGCTTATTTCCAAGCCCCTTAGTTCGTTAACCACAATAACACGAGCGGGCGACCATCAACAACGGCACCAGTCGCGGAATTCAGAAGTGCACGTACTGGATGGAATACCGCGATCGAACGCGCTTTAGCCACAGTCACTTGGGGGCTGAAAATCAATAAATACCAATTTTTTTAAAAAAAAAATCATCCGCTATACACTAGTAAATCGACACCCTGTCGGTTTCAAATGTCGATTTCTTACCTTAAAATGCGAAACAAAAAGTGCAGAGGGGGTCAGGTGTTATGTTAATAACCATTGTTCATAATCGCTAACTTGGTTTTATTCAAAACTGTACAAATCGCGAGTTTTCTGGTGATATCCGACAATTTCATGATCGAAAATGACAAGCAGCCAGAATCAAGGGGGATTCGCACAGAGTTCTGGGTAAATCAAGTGCGCATACTCATTTTCAGCCAATCAGGCGTGCCGTAACAGCGAGTATTTCCTTGGTCTGTGTCTAGTTGCAGTTTATTGGATTCCTATATAATAAATGAAGATGACATCATAACATTCAATGATACTGATAATAATACAATATACTATAAGAGACATTCCGATTAATATAGCAAATGTAGTATTGTTTGAGAAAAATGAATATTAATTATCTTTTTAATTAATTATGTAATTATGATGACGACATTGGCCATTTCAGGCCAGAATTATTTACACCAAAACATTAAACAGTATTTTATGCGCCTTGTTTGAGAACTTTTAGAATCAAATTTTCCATGCAAAGAAAAGATATATATACCGGTAACTGATAAAGAATATTCACTAGAACAATTTAAAGCAGGTAGACACTTCCACAATCTTTTTAATTTTTCCATTTAAATATAAGAGCTTTTTCCAAACATTTTGACGAACTTATTTCCCTCTTCAATGTTATTAACCACACTTTCCCCATTATAGCCCTGTCCGATACCTGGTTACAAAATAACTTTAATTGTTCTTATTATACTGCTCCAGCATACCAACTTATTACCTCTAATCGTCAACATTCCCAAGATGGCGGTGTAGCCTTGTTTTTACATAACTCATTATCATTTACTCGCTTCAATCATTTACAAATCACCCATTGTGAATCTATCTTTGTTGAAACAACCCTTGATAAAAAGAATATTATAATTGCACTCATTTATCGGAAACCCAACACTCTTCTTCAGGAATTCATTGATAGTTTCGACCAGGTTTTTAACTATTTTCCCACAGCAAATAAGAAATGTATCATTCTGGGTGATCTCAACATTGATATCACTTTGGACGGCCCCCTTAGAAACTCTGCATATGTTATACTTTTAAACAGCTATAATGTTTCCCAATTGATTAATGCCCCAACTAGAGTTACTCAAAATACTAGTACGGCCATTGATCACGTGTTCACCAACATCACCGACTATTATGTTGAGTGTGGTACTTTGCATGCTGATATTAGTGACCACCTCCCTATATTTTCTATTTAAAAAAAAATTCTCACAACCTAAGTAAAAACATTTTACAATTGTGATTTCTCTTCATATAGTCCAAATCTATTTATTTCTGATTTAAATTTTATTTTGTTGGCAGCAGTTTATGATTGTAATGATCCCAATCAGGCCATCAAAATACTCTACAAATTGTTTTCTAATGTATCATCCAAGCATGATCCAGTTAAAATATGTCGTTGTAAATGTTACCTTTTTCGAAAACCTTGGCTATCCAGAAGCTTCGTTTTCGCGACAAAAACAAAAAAATAAACTATGCACACAAATATAAAAAAAATCACCCAACAATGCAGAAATCAGAAATAAATCTTCTGACAAAGCTCCTAAAAAAACAAAACGAGATTATTATGTTACAAGATTCTAATCTACCGTTGGCAATACTAATAAAACCTAGTAAATTATCAATAGTATATTAAAATAATAGTCCTACATTTACTAAGCAATTAAATTGCAATGAGGATGGTATAGTGAAGATATAGACAATGCCACTAAGTGATTTTTTCATCAATATCGGCCCTAATCTTGCTTCCCAAATCCAATATTCAAAAACATTTTACCTTTCCTCTGAGAGTCTCTACAATTTATTTTTCTTTCACCCTGTCAATGAAATTAACATGTTAAAAATTGCAAATCTTGACCCAAACAAAACAATGGACCCAGATCAAATACATCCCAGGTTAATTTTTAACGCAGTCTATAATATTTGTAGTCTTTTAGCTTACATAATTAATCTATCCCTCACCAAAGACCTCTTCCTAGATACACTTAAAGTAGCCCAATTTATAAAAAAATGGTTCCATCTTTAAGTCAGTAATTCGACAACTTGCCGATAGAGGGCGTTTCCAAAGTAACCTATCTGGGAGTCAACATTAATCTTTCAATGTCATGGAATTCACACATTAACAAAATTACTAACACCGCCAGTTGCAAGGTTGGCATCATCTCACATATCAGACACCATGTCCCAAGGTATATTCTTGTTCTCTTATATAATACCCTAATTCTTCCTCATTAACATACTGCATTGAAATTTGCGGTAACACTTATTCGACTTTTCTTGAACCATTCTTGCGCCTACAAAAGAATTTAGTCCGTCTCATTACTTTTTCAGATTTTTGCACGCAAACTTAAAATTCATGACATCTACCAACTTTGTAAATTTCACTCTTGTTTGATCATTTTCAACTTTGCATACTCTCTTAGCGATTATTTTGTCAGCCCTTCACACAATTACCCTACTTAACTATCTTTTTGTGGTAATCTTTACAACTAATCTAACATTTCTCAGCATAATCTGAAATTTGCTTCTGTAAAACACTGAAATTCATTAAATTCATTAATTAAAAAATCTTGCATATGAAAAACACGAGTTTAAATCAAAATTAAGAGTTTATTCTTTCAAACCAATTTATTTATTTATTTCTGATAATATGTGTGTGTATTATATTGTTAATACATATTTCTTTAATATACTTCATTGAAATCATGTATTTTATCAAGTCACGGTCACAGACTAGACTAGCTCCTCAGAGTTATTTCTGTGACCAACACCAGAAAATTTGCTATCTTTATTTGTTTCTCTTTAGGTGCGCCCTGTTTGAGGGCGTGCATCACCTTTGTCAAAGGTGAAACTAACATGTGGTATTTTGTTTAATACTTGGCGGCTGTGTACCTGTGGGATTATTCTGTGTGTATTTGGATGTTCTAATCTTGGTGTTTTTCCAGTGATTTCTCTAGGTGCAATTCAAATACAGTAGTTGTGTCTTGTGAGTTTTGCAAGATTTTTATCTGGCCAACATGCCTTTTTTCATGGCATACTGATTTCCCATTTTAGAGCCATGATTTAAACTTTGCTTATCATTTTCATATAGCAATCTCCTCATATGTTAACACTCTTTTAGTAACCGTGGTTAACATATGTCTATAAAGTTTCAATTAGTGGTATGATCCCTTTAGATAGAGTACATTAGTGTGGCTGCCGCCCCCTAGTGGCAAATTTAAATACTTCTTTCTTAGAATGTGAGGAGAGTCGTGTAAAACAAACAAACACAATGGTTTCACCTTCTTAGGTGTAGTGCCATTTCGCATTCAGAATTGTTCCTTTGGATTTGTATTGACAGTTATATTTACTCTGTGTTGCGTATTGGCTACTTTCCCTCATTAGCAATTTGGTCTTTGCATGTGACTCGCATGTAAGTTATTTATATCATTATGGAAGGAAAGCTGTTTTCGTCATGTTACTTTGAATTTCGAATTATTTCGATAAACCCAAAGATTTACTCGTCGCCGACAAGGCAAATATGTATTCATATGTATCCGTTACACTTATACTTTTGTTGCTTTTTTGTTTCTGTCACTGTTATTATCATTTCAAGCATATCTTTAATATGTAGCAGGCAATGCCTGGCGATGGATTTTATTGATTTACTAAAAATAGAACTGACGTAACTAAAAAACACCGAAGCGCGTGATCTTCTGAAGTTTAGTAAGTTGAGCGGGATTCAAGGAGGAGCCACGCAGGATTCACGTGTCGCCGCTGGTGAAAATGTTTAACTATTTTCCGTCCGTCCCAAGAAAACGATTGCCTTATCATTGAACAAAATTATGAAGACGTTCGCTTCACATATTTTTTGAAACATTAAACAAAATGGCGGCGCCCATTGACCGTAAATGTACCGTTTTCAAAATCTTAGGATACATAGATTTCTTCCATACTATTTTATATGAATCCATGTTATCTATAGAACTCGCAACCTTATTTTTATCTGACGTTGTTTTCTAGCTATGCCGGAAAAAAGAAAACTAAAACATGCTACTAACAGTCTGATAAGTTGCACATATTCTCCATAGGTTTCAGACTTTGGGTTATCTGTGTGGCATGAGTATTCAAAGAAAGTATCAAGACATTCCAGAGTATCAAATACGCCCGATATAGACGGTACAGTGACTCATATAGCCCCAGAATGTCTTGAGGATATTAACAGAAAACCAGATAATAAATATGATGTATACAGGTATTTACACGTGTATTTTCACTCCCGTTTTGATTAATAACATTTAATTGTTTCGCTAACAAATTAGCAATATTGATATCAGCGTACCATAACAAACTATTACAGTTGAACCTTCAATATTGCTATTTTGTGTACAAAACAATGAGCTATATTGCAATGCTGCTGGCTGGGTCGTGTTTTTTTGTTCAAATTACAAGTTTTTACAATGTTTAAAATTTGTAGTGTCCTGTTCAATTTATTCGAATTCTTCAACATATGTTGTAAAATATTCCACCAATTGGAGTTAACAGTTACTGCATTCGTCATCTTTTTTTTATAATTTTTTCCCCATTGAGTCTGTGGCACACTCACCCAGGGTAGGGGTCGACCCTTTGATGTTCAGCCTAAGGCCACACTGATTTAATTTTATGGATGACATCCTCTGGAGACCCCAAAACTAATGCGAGAGGGCGAAAAAAAAATCCTGCAAAAAAAAAAAATCCTGCTGAAACCACAGGACTACGGAGCTGCTATTACGAATTGAACCACAGAACACAATGTATCAAAAAACAACGAGAAGTCTTTATTTGTAGGAGCCACATGTTGATATACACATCTCGTACTGTATTACTGTCACAGGTATAACCATTTCAGACAAGCTCTAGTACATGTAGTCATGATGAAGTACCTTCAGTCAAAAACACTGCATTCAAG
This sequence comes from Saccoglossus kowalevskii, assembly GCF_978046115.1. Lineage (NCBI taxonomy): Eukaryota > Metazoa > Hemichordata > Enteropneusta > Harrimaniidae > Saccoglossus > Saccoglossus kowalevskii. The sequence goes on along the minus strand of NC_140658.1, from coordinate 11,342,448 downwards.
GTACACCATGAACATCATTTTCAGTACAAGTCAAGGCGGGAATGTACACAGGCATCACTACTTTATGACAATAACTAACAAAACATTGCAATGATACAGAAATTTCCTTGCTTGCTCCTCTCTACACAGTAGGGGTTAGCTTTAACCAATCTCTCGTATAGCTGTGTAAACGTCACATCTCCCTGGCCGCGTACCAGTGTACAACAATCCTTCAGTTTTTTCTCTGAACTTTTATGCTCACGTATTCTCGGCAACGGCAACACAATACGCATTTCCAGAAGATCATTTACGACAAAATTGGCACGTTTTTAGATAGTCCAAAAAGAGTTTTACGACAAGCCGGCGGTTTGCGACAATGTGAGTCGGCAAGTTCCGGAAAGAAAACCGATCTGTGGAGACTCGTTGTCGGAGATTTTTTTTTTTGAGAACAGGCGAAAACTAATGCGCGCGTGGATGTCATCCATAAAATTAAGTCGGTGTGGCCTAAGGTAGGATTTGAACTTGGGTCTACCGATCATGAGTCTGATGGAACAACCACTATGCTAGTAGTGACTGGCTGCATTCGTCAGTTACACAAGACGAAACCTGACTGATATATTGTTTCACCCCAAATACCTAAAATCCTCACATGCAATGCAGTTTGTCCTGAACACAACTAGCCAAGAAAGTATGCAGTGTTTGACATTCCCTTGAACACAGTTGTAATAGGTGTCTAAACTATGGATTGTGTGTCTAAAATGACAGGTAGGCAAGACTCCTGTAAAACGCATACCCCTGTTGTACATAGCTGATATAGTTTAAATTAATAAGCTATTCTTCCAAAAGGCACACTACAAAAATGTGGAAAGTATCGCTTGTTATTGTATTCCATTATTGTTTGTTAGAACATAATGCTTTCTTTGATTTTTTTAGTTTCGGTATCACATTATGGGAGATTGTCACGAAGAAATACCCATTTGAGCGTGAGTATGAAATGTTATTGAAAATTGTAACATGTATGCTGATTTCTGATTGTGAAATTGTTAAACAAGTGTTTTAAATTAAAATGCACTGAAGACCATTGACATAAGATCGTTTATTAGATATTTTTACTAAAATTCACACAATTTCAGTCCATCAAATATTTTACATGATAGTGCAAAGACCCCAGCTAGTGTAGCTCTTTAAATACTCACATAGCCTATCTTTAAGATTTAAGCCTATTTCAAGCTGATAACGTGCAGTCTCTAAGCTTATTCAAATTGTATACAGCGGTAATGTATTGTTTCACAAATATGCAAGTTGTTCTGTGATTCTTTCCTAGATGGCCGACTGGCAAGTAGTTCGGACGCATTCCGAAAACAGGGACTTATCGATTGATCTCTGACAAGTGTTAGTGTTTGCAGGCGCACATTCAAACTTCACACATATATCATACATAATATTATACATATGAACATAAATTTGTTCCACAACCACTACATTTCTGGCATTCGGGAACCGGATCTTGGTGTTTTAGGGAATTATTTCGTTCAAAATTGGTAATGCATTAGACATTATGGGTCCCTGACCCATTTTGTTTCTCAGATAGAATTCAAAATGGCTGACTGGCGGTCATTTTGTTTTAATTAATGCTGTTCTAAAGCAATATCTCTCAATAGGTATCATGCCACTGATCAACCAATGGCTGCTCGTGGCCAATTTAAATACTTAGCAAGAACCAATGAATTTTTTTTAAATATTTTGTTTCTCAGGTGCTCCCTGTTTGAAGGCGTGATCACCTGGGTCAAAGGTGAGACCAACATGTGGTCTTTTGTTTTCTACTTAGCGACTGTGTACCTGTGAGTTTATTCTGTGTGTATTTTCATGTTCTAATCGTGGTGTTTTTTCAGTGATTTCTCTAGGTGCAATCCAAATGCAGTAGGTGTGTTTTGTTTACCTGAGATATGCAAGAGTTTGAGCTGGCAAACATGTTAGTTTTTTTCAAGTGGTTGATTACTGGCATGTTGATTTCCCATTTTTGAGCCATGTTTTAAACTTTGCATAGATCTGATAATTATGAGGTTGTATGTTGAAGCACACATTTCATGAGATCAGCTCCATTTATTTGGCAGGTGTAGTGCAAAGTAACTGGGAATCTTTTTTTATTTTTATTTTACCACTTTTCTTGCTTTGTATTCAACTATTTAGACACAATGGAGTAATTTTTTATCCAGAAATGTCATATTTTGCTATGCGTTTCACCCATTTCTGTCAATCTCTTATATCTTGGTTGAAGATTTTGAAAATTTGTAATTTGGTATATTTTTGCACTAATCTTATTAATTTGGTTTAGGTTGGGCTGTAGTCTGTAAATATAAATGTTTTTATAAAACTGGTCCAAAAATGTCATTCATTCATCAATGAATTATTCATATCACCACTAATTTCAATGTCTCTAGGAATTCTGAGAAAAATGTTTAACCCCATTTTATGGTTTTTTTGTCTTATTTTCACATTTTGGCAGACAATCTTAACAATTTGTCATTACTAATGCACCCTATTCAAAGTGTAATGAGGTCAAACTCCCAAATATTCAAATAAATTCCCAAAATTGTGTTGTGTATCTTGTCACTGACAAGAGATTTGCATACTGTCAGTATATTAGCCAAGTATTACAACTCTTTCAATTTCACAATTATTGCTCTTTTCCCAGAATTTTTGTGATCAGTTTGCTAATTAGTCCCATCTTGTGTTTATTATTGAACAGTGCTTGTACCCCCCAATTAATCAGAAATTCTATTGATTTAAATATAATTTGATCAGGAATGTGTAATATGAATATTCTATATCTAGACCCTTTTCTGGTTGGTATATTTTTATTTTTATTTATTTCTAAATCATAAAATTGTTTCTTTGAACTACTTTTTTCACATAAGATTTGATTAAGCTTTTTATGTAGAGCAATATTCATGTGTGGCCATGGTAAATCAAACCACTGTTGTGTTTTGATATATCCAACGTTACCCGTCACAGGTCTCCGGCCTAAATGCAGATATCGTGGAATTGTTTTTTGTTTTTATTTAATTGGAGAAATAATAGACTGATGAATCGAGACTTTTGATTCAGTAGATTTTTTTTATATTTATAGTGATAAACTGCCTTTCATAGTCATAATTCTATGTATTATTTCTAGAAATTAATTAAAATTACTAATCATGCAAAATGTTGGTCTGTACTTGTATGTGGTGAATGAGGACATTATACTTTACAGTACTGCATCTAATAATCAGGCTTATATTCATTGCCTACCATCTAATTTGGTGTTATGCTGAGTGTGTATGTTGCCAATTTCTACAAATAATTTGTCTGGGTATAGGGTGCCACCAAGTGGTAGATTTTGATAAATCACTTCCAGGGTTCAAATTTTGGGGATTTTTTTTGCATGGGAAATCACTCGTCTAATGATATTGCGTCATATATAAGATCAACAAGAACTTTATGAAACCTTCTCATTTCTCATGCCACTAATCAACCAATTTAAATGCCTAGCGAGAACCAATGACATTTTTGAATATTTTTTTTCTCAGGTGCTCTGTTTGAGGGCGTGATCATTTGGGTCAAAGGTGAGACCAACATGTGGTCTTTTGTTTACTACTTAGCGACTGTGTACCTGTGAGTTTATTCTGTGTGTATTTGGATGTTCTAATCTTGCGGTTTTTCCAGTGATTTCTCTAGGTGCAATCCAAATGCAGTAGGTGTGTTTTGTTTACCTGAGATTTGCAACAGTTTGAGCTGGCAAACATATTAGTTTTTTTCACGTGGTTGATTACTGGCATGTTGATTTCCCATTTTTGAGCCATGTTTTCAACTTTGTTCATCATGTTTTTATAGCAATCTCCTCATATGTTAACATTGTTGTCTATGGAAATTCAATTAGTGGTATGAGTTCAATATGGGCTAGTACTTGTTTGACGATCAGAATGTCTGAATGTGTACACTGATAATTGTGTGCTGCCATGCACATCAATGAAAATTTAAAATGGCTGACTGGTAGTCATTTTGATTGGAATAATTAAGCAATTTGCTATTATCTCAGTTCAAAAATACAATTATATCAAATCTTGATATACACACAATTGTGTTCTACACATACCGTAAAAACCCGCAAATAAGCGCCACCCTCAATTAAGAGCCACTCAGTGAAAATTTGTTACATTTGACCCTCCATTAAGAGCCACCAAGAGTTGAGTGGTTTTGTCAATAAGAACCCTGAAATAAGCGCCAGCCGCCAGGTTGTTTACAATCAGGCAGACACCGAGCTTGTCGTGCCTCACTTCCACCCTGCATTGTTTATTGCCCCATAGAAGGTGTGAGACAAATAAAGATTATCCCCATAACTTGCCTGATGTCCTGTGTAATTGAGAACGGAAGAATGATAGACGAAAGAAATGAACTGAGAGCGTGAATGTGACTGTCAACTTGTCCATTTTATATTTCTGACACACAATCGACCAATTCACAAACTATTCATAGTAACTACTAGTATGTTTTTTGCCGAAACACCGAAGGATCACGTTGAGATATTCCATGGAGCTAAAAAAAGATTTTTTTTTAGCTCCATGGATATTCATTGTCAATGTTGTCTTTATAACCAAGTAAAGAACGTCACGATTTTAGAACGCCTTTATCGGAAAATCGGAGGTATCGAAAATACATTCTCACAGACGGACCGGAACAGGAAGTCAGCAGAAAACAAAAGATTTTTTCCTTAGCGTGGGGGAAAACAGAGGTGTTAATCCGGTCCTGGCAACGTTTGAGGGATCGTGACGTAGCTCCGAACAGGGAGCTGTAATGCTCCGACTGTGAGAATGTAATGATTACGCAGTCCACTCTCGCTGATCGTGATTTTGGGTTATTTTTTGCATTTCATTTGAGACGTTCGTTTTGGGGTGATTCGAGACAAAATGTTCAGGGAAGTAACAAAATAACTGGCATTAGTTTGGAGAGAACTCTCTTGCCGAAAATAATCAAAATTGAAGTCGAATGGATTAGTTCCACAAACTTGCGCGATCAACTTGTCTTACAGCAAAGTGAAGTCTACGTGACCCGCTGACCCAAATATTTAAATTAGCTATTTGTGAGAATTGAAAATAATCTGAACTTGTACCAATCAGAAAATGCCTTGTAACAGGCCTGGGCTTTCGTGAATGATTTCGTCTCTCCGATTGGTCACAGGAAATTATTTTTAATACATGTAATTGTTACTATCTCGGTATCGTTTCGTATTTGGTTATATAGGGGTGGGGCTATAGTTTGACCCCGTTTGCGTGGCGTGGCCTGTGAAGTACGTGAATATCATTAACATATCATTATAAGCTGGCTCGATTATGAAACAGGAAATATAAACCAAAGCTGTACTGTCAGACGTCTAGCGCAATTAAAACAATGCCCAAGTACCCAAGCTGTAAAAATCTATAGAAAAACGTGTTTTTATTTATTGTTTTTGCCATAAATACAAGTGATTGGGCATCATTTTCTTCATTCGTTCCATGCTTGCTTTGCAAGTATGTCTTCTCCTGTCGCTGCTGGTCAGATCAATTCTATCCGAAACTATTTTATATCGTCACCAAATCAACCACAACGCCAGCCACAGCCACCCAAGTTATTCCCAGTTTTCAAGAAAAAAGTTTGCCGTACCAAACTTGGTAAACAATTGTACAACGGAGGTACAAGTGATTCGAGTGTAGGGTCAGACACTGAAAGTGCTACCAAATCCGACTTCAGGCATTGCTACACATTATCGATGAAACGTCGAATCGTCGTATTTATTTGACATTTGTTATTCCCATAACAGTATTTTTACAGAATAAATTAATTGCAATGATACATCATTAATAATTACTTGTCTATTTTGGTTGTGTGTGTGTTTGCCTATCCCCTTCCCTATTTCACAATGAACAAGTTTGATGACCCTGGTTTAAGAGCCACTGGCTACAAAGTTGTCAACATGTTACCTCAAATAAGCACCACCCAGAAATGAAAGTGTTACAAAGTGGCTCTTATTTGAGGGTTTTTACGGTAGATCCACTTCAGTTGATTATATAGTAGTATTATGAATATAATTTATAATCTGTGTTAATTCTCAATTATGTCATGCATTGATTAAGCTGCTATCCACCATTCATATTCAATTGTTTCTAATTAATCTGTTGATTTGTTTGAAATACATGCAAATTGATTGTGTAGACCAATATTTAATAGTATTTTGAAATTAATTTGTGCATATCAACCATCTAATTAGATTGCTAATTAACTGTTTTTCATCTTGTTAGTTAGGAACATTTATGACTTTCATTCATTCCATGCGTTCGTCTATCTGCGCGTTCCAACCTGTATCCTGGATATGGATATAGGAAATTCACATTATAATTTCATGCTGACATTATACGAATAAATGGTGAATATTTTTTTATCAAATGCTGCTCCAGAGCCCTATCACTAATATGTTTTGGCCAGTCTGATATTTGAATGTTAAAAATTTAGCAAAATTAAGGATTTCTCCCATTTTGACAACTTTCAAATAATTAGAACGGGACTGTCAAATGAATGCCAGTACCTTTAAAAGTGCTTATAATTTTTTTCAAAAACATGCATTGAAATAAACCTAAACATTGTACTTTAACTTCAATAATAAATTTATTTTCTGAATGCATTTTTGTTGTCAATACTTGTGGAAAATGTTGGTAGTCACATACAGTATTCTGATTCTACTTGGTGAAAGGACCCTAATAAAGCCCATTTTGTGAACAAAATCTTAGAAGCCAATAAATTTGGACTTTGTTCAAATTTTGTTTATCTGTTGCTAATTAACTAACCTCAATGCACATAGTTTTGTTTTCCTTTGCACCTGTATTCATTTTGCATCATATTCAAGAAGGTCAAATGGCTCCCTTAATGTAATACATGAACAGCTATTATTCAAACATGTTTTTTTCCAGATTAGATTAACAATGGCGGAATGACAGAAATATTTTATTTTAACAAATATAATAGCCAAGTTTATCACATAGCATGACAGATTACAGTAAAACTATAAAATGTATTTGTTTCAAGTTGTGTTTCAAAATGGCTGACACATTTTAGTGTTCTTCAATATATATCAACAGTAACTGTAATGATTTATTGGCTTGCCTGTAAAGAAGTGAAAGGAAAGTCATAGCAGTGGCAAAATGTTGGTCGTCCGGTGGCGTCGTCATCGTAAAGGTTATTTTGGATACGATACCTCCAGTAATATTCAGTTGATCTCTATCAAACTTATAGCTGATATTTAGTTGGTCTGTATAGATTGATCTATAGATTGATCTAACAAAAATTGTATTATTTTTTAAGTGTGTATACTGTCTATTGGGGGACCTGAAGAGTGTAGTTATTAGGGCCTTTGGCATGCTAGTTGAAGATCGGATGTTCCAATCCCATGCTAGGAACTTTTTTTTTCTTTATTTCATTTTTTTATTCTTTTTTTGACTCCCGTGTGCGAAGCACAAAAGGGAGTCTTTGCAGTTACCCTGTCTGTATGTCTGTCTGTATGTATGTATGTATGTCACTTTTTTTTCCCACCGTTATCTCAAGAAGCACTGATCAAATTTTGGTGAAACTTGGTAAATAGATACTCTGGGATAATGCGCAGAGTTGATTAGGTTTTGGTAAAAAATTATGAATATTAATTACCTAATTTGCATGATAATTAACTGATTTTAAGCTGTTCCACTGATATCTGAAGAACCATTAATTGGATTTTGATGAAATTTGGCACATGGATGCTCTGAACTAGTGCGCAGGTGTGAATAGTTTTGGGTAAAAATCTATGAATATTAATTACCTAATTTGCATGATAATTAACTGATTTTAAGCTGTTCCACTGATTTTTGAAGAACCACTCATTGGATTTCAATGAAACTTGGCACATGGATGCTCTGAACTAATGCGCAGATTTGATTAGTTTTGGGTAAAAATCTGTTAATATTATTAATTACCTAATTTACATAATGATTAATCAATTTTCGTTTTTTCCACTGATATCTCAAGTACTAATCATAATATTTCAATAAAACTTGGTACATAGGTGTCATATGACACTGCACAGACCTGATAGTTTTTAGGGTAATATCAGTAGATATTAAGTACCTAATTTGCATAATTAATTAATTTTCAGCTTTTGATATTTCGAGTAGTAATGATCACGTTTCAATGAAACTTGGTACATAGTTACTTGAGGACTGTGCAGAGACCTAATTAGTTTTTGGGTAAAATATGTGTGCATATTAATTACCTTATTAGCATAATTATTTAATTTTCAGCTTTTCACCTGATATCTCAAGTACTAATCATCACATTTCAATGAGACTTGCGACATTTTTTCTAGGACTATGCAGAGACCTGATTAATTTTGGGATAAATAATTGTACCTATTAATTACCTAATTTGCATAATTAGTTAATTTTTTGCTGTTCTATGGCTGTTGCACTGATGTCTAAAAACCACTCATTAAATTTCAATGAAACTTTTAAAGAGTACCCATCACATTTCAATGAACTTCAGACCATGCAGCATATTAGTTTTTGGTAAATATTTATGCTTCTTAATCACCTAATTAACACAATTAATTAATACTGATATCTCATGTATTGATCATCGCATTTGAATAAAACTTGGTACATAAATGCTCTAGTACAATAGGCAGCCTGATTAATTTTAGGTTAAAATCTGTTCATATTAATTCTCTAATTAGCATAATAATTAATAATTATTATATAAATATAATTATTTTTTTGGTTCTAATCACATTTCAATGAAACTTGGTACATTGTGCAGACCTTTAGTTTTACACTTAAATCTGTTCATATTAGTTACCTTATTTGCATAATTAGTTTTCAGCTATTCCATCAATATCTCAAGTATAAGTAATTTTGAATTAATTTTTAATGTGTCTCCAAAACACTCGGCACACGGGAGTTCTTTCTAAGCTTTCTTTGATTTTATTTGTTTTGTCTATTACCAGCATTTTTTTCGATAATCATAATATGTTGAACATTATCAATAGAGGGCGCCCTATAACTTCTTGTTCAATGTTTAATAAATGAAATGTTCTATTTCTAACATGTTTAATGAATTTAATAGCAAATGTCTACTTGGACTATTCACTGACAGTGGTCAGTGTTAATTAGGGCTAAACCATTCCGCAAAATAGGGATGGATGTGCAGTCATCTAATCACGTTGACTGGCAAATATTGTTGAAGTTCGTGGTGAATAAATTAACATTAGTGTTGTTTTTTTTGTGAATACAAGGGTCAAGTAATTCAACAAGAATTAACAGCATAGATAACTTCAACACTTTTGTAGCCCATCTCTTCATCTTATGTGATCTGCCCCACATATGTAATGACATGCCCACTCTATGCTATGATCTGCCCACCCTTACATATACAGAGAAAGCTAGTTTGGAATTAACCTGTACATAATATTCACTTAATTTGCATACTAATTAATTACTTTCAACAATGAAAATAGTATGGATTGAAACTTAGTACATGATTACTGTTTGTGTAGAGCAATAATTAATAACTAATTTACATAATTAATTCTTGCATGTTCACCGTAAACTGTAGATCAATGTCTGATAACTGTTACTAATTAATCTTGGCATATCAAAGTGAATTTCATGTTTGTCTTTGCGAGTTATACTTTGTACATGCCTACACCAATCACACATGTACACAACCTCAAACTATGAATGAAAAAAACAAAAAAACAATAGTTTTAGTGGAAATTCTTCGATTACATTATTATTTTAGTTGACTCAGTAATCTTGACTTCATGTGAAATAATTATTTATGTTGTATATTATTTATAATTATTTTCTTTAATATACAGTTGTAAATTCTGCCGTAATTATATCGGCAGTTACAAGAAACCAACGACCAGATGAGAAAGAAATTCCAGTTGAATGTCCTTTGATTCTGAAAAGCATGATGGAAGAGTGTTGGAATGGAAACCCGTACAAAAGACCAACATTTCAAGGTAGAAGCGATATGAATTCATTTTAACGAATAGATCATTCAAGAACATATATTAACTGTCTGAAATCACAATGGTCATCTAATTATTTCAAAAACCCGGTTAAGGGTTCTGTGTTTTCATGTGCAAGGAATGTTTTAAAAAAAAAAAAAATGTTGGCTAAATTTTGTTAGCAGTTGGATTAATGTTGTCCCAATGGAATGTTTTGTTTTGAAAAAAAAAATTCCTGACTTGTAAGATTCTGAAAACTTGTTTCTCAACTTGTCTCTTTATTTAGTTTCAAATCGTATTCATCATGGCGGCCCCATATAGTAAATATCGATAAATTAATCGCATTTATTTTTTAGCTCCGCTGTCGACTTTGTCGAGCGGAGCTTATCATACGAGTTATTGTCCGTCGTCGTCCATCGTCGTCGTCCGTCGTCCGTTGTCCGTGTCAATGTTTTACTTTTTCGACTTTTTCATAAAAACTACAAGCCTGAATGCTTTGATACTTGGTGTATATGTACCTTGGGTAGACCTCTCTCAGATTTGTTCATTTTGTAATGATATATTTAATTCTCTAATTTTGGTGAATATTTTTGTATTTTTTGGTAAAAAGTGATATTTTCGACTTCTTGTTGAAAAACCGCAAGTCCAATTGCTTTGATATTACATATATAGGTACTACATGTGGACCTCTCTCAGATTTGTTCATTTCATGATGATATCTTTAATTCTCTAATTTTGATGAATATTTTTGTAATTCTTGGTAAAAAGTGATATTTTCGACTTCTTGTTGAAAGTCCAATTGCTTTGATATATTATACATATAGGTACTACATGTGGACCTCTCTCAGATTTGTTCATTTTCTAATGATATTTTCTGTTCTTTAATTGCCATGTGCATTGCTTACAGTGGAGCTATCTCAGCCGACAGGCTGCTTGTTTATCACTTGAACGCCAGCTGACTGTGACTAAAATATATTTTGATTGAAAAAAACAAGATCTGTACATTTGTACTTTATTTCAATAACACAGCATTCTAAAATATAGTTTGAAAAAAATGAATATTTATGTTCATGTTTTTTCAGCCTTAAAAGAAATGATGGAGAAATCAGAAGATAGTGTTACTGGTATTAATTTTGACCGCATTGATATTAATAAGGTAAAGTTCATAATATTTTATTTGACAAAAGATGCCCTGTACTAAATATGGGATTTAAAGTGCCTGTGAAATGGCTGCTATTTTCACGCCTACAATTATCCATTGATACATAAATATTATTATTTTTTTATGTTTCTTAGCATGAATTATTTTTTAAGTGAAAAAATGTGTTTTAAACTCAATCTACGGCAACTTTATTTTCGTGTATTTTAAAACGAGGCTCCTCATTAGCTTCTCATTTGCATACAGCAATTCCCCTTGTGACGTCAGAACGGGAAGTCGCATGGCAGCTTGCATTGCCGATACGTGTAAATAAGGCAAATTTCTTCTGCAGTTTTCTCGTCTTTGACTAAATTTTCACTTATGTACTTGTTCGTGGAGGAGGATTGGACCATAATGAACACATAGTATCAATTTTTGTTGCATGGGGTTGAGTTAGATGCGAAATATGTTCGTTCTGGTGTAGCTGGTGTTTGTCCGACGCTTCGTTTTCGTGTCACTGTCAAAATTATGCTACCTTTTACTTAACAGGGACTATATGGTCTCTATAAAACGATAATCAGGATTGCAAAAAGTCAACTCATTTGAAACACTTGCCGGACGTCTCTCTCTTCTGAAATCCGCCTCGGTGATCATGGTCCGAAATCTATTTCTTTCAAAAGTGTTGCGCCAGGTTTATGTTGTCGGCGTTTCTCTTTAAACCTAGTTGTTTTTTTCATGGACGAGGACAGTTTTTCCAAAAAATGAATCTGAGGTTAATTGGCTTTCGTCCACTTCGAATCGATTAGAAACGTGTGAATACTTACACTATGACTATACGTTTCACTGCAACTGCCCACAACACAACATCTAAAAACTCTCTCCCCCCCAAAAAATAAAATAGACAAAAAAAAGAAAGAAAAAAAACGCCGACTGAAAAATGTATATCGTTTAAAAGTATACTGAATGACCAGTGTTATTACGGCTCAGGGGTATGACTTCCTCTCACATTTTGATATTTGGTGGCGCACTTTCGGCGAGAGTCGGAAATCCGGAAACAGTCGACTGTTTCAGGATAGGTGGGCGTGGCTACAACACGAGAAATATCCCAAATTTACTTGGATACGAGTAATCATTTTCAGCAAAAAAATCAATAACTGCCCATTTCAGTGGAATACAGATCTAAAATGGGAAACGTGAGGGTGGGCATTGCACAGGCACTTTAATTTCTGAATAAGAGTTTGTATAAACGTAATTAATACCACTTCAAATCGATATTAAAAATCATTATTATACATGTGTCACCGTCACGCCATAAGTTACAGCGTGCCGTAATTTTGTAATATTTTACCGGGTAATTTCATCCTACCATATAAAAAAATGCGAATTCCAAATATGGAATGATTACTGTAAAAGTCCTAATATAAACTACGATTTATATTGCGATGTACCAATTTAAAAATTGGGGTCAAAAGCTCAAGTTCAGGGTGTGGTTTATATTACGTACATAATGCAATCACTAAATGGGCGTGGTCATTTTTTTCCACAACACATGCATAAAAACAAACAATACATCGTACAATCTCTTGAATATAGGCGTCACTCTACTTAGACGTCAGGAAAGAGTGAAAGGCCTTACTAAAATAGGCGTCATGAAATGTTGAAAAATTACAGTCATTCAAAAAAAATGTTCACAGGATAAAAAAACATGAATGCATTGCTTAGTAACAAATGATCATGGTATGGTAGCGCAAATCTGGTCATGCCACGGTTCACAAGTGAATAACTTACTTGTTCTCGAAGTGTTGAAATTGTTGATTATTACTCAGTAGTGATTATAATAACGCCCAACAAATAAATTAGTAGAATTGTCATGAAATGATTCAACTTAGTTTCACTGTAAGCGACTGATTTTGGTTACATGTAAATGCTTGATGCGATACGATATTCGCCAGATTTTTTTGAATGTTTTTTTTACTCTCGCTGTACTGTCTTCGTGCAAACTTTGAGGTATCCTCATAATAACCTCATATTAACACCATGTAAAACAATTCCTTCCTTGCATTTAATCTATTAATTTTTTGTGTTGGTTAATAATATCTGTGTATGCATCCAGACATCCATATGCACATCCGGACTTACCTTAGACATGCCTTGACTGATTAAATTCAAACTTCACACATACTTCATTCATACATAATATTATACATGCACACCTCAATCTGTTTCAATAACTGATTCATAATGGCCGAATAGTGGCCATTTTTGTGCTAAGAATCATCACAAAAACGAGCATTTCTGGCGTTTCAGAATTGGATCTTAGGTGTTTACAGATGGATTTAGTTCAAACTTACATTACATACATTAAACATTATAGGACCTTGATGCACGTCATTTTATTTTCCAGATCGGTTTCCAAATCATTGACTGGTGGTCATTTTGTTTTAAATGTGGCTCTAGTGCCATATATCTAGCATGATTTTTACTGATTACGTTCAAATTTTATTATACTCATTATACATTATGTCATAGAAATACAGATATATTGATTGGCCATTTTGTTTTATATAATGCTGTTCCAGAGCAATATCTCTTAATATCGACACGTACTCAATTGTCGATCACGTAAAGAAAACTGAATGTCAATCATTTTAATGTTACAAATTATCATAATCAACATCAGCTTTTGGATCCATAACTCTGACATGGTTATGTTCAAATTATATTACTATAAACAAAACTATTTATCTTAAATTTGACAACTAACGAGGACTATCCCATACATGACTTATTTCACATTGAAACAAATAGCTACTTAGAGCATATATATTAACATTGTACAAAGTATTTCTATATTCTGTGTATATAATACAGTCTATTAAGTGGTGTATTTCATTTTTTATTTCGTTGATTATGCATGTATTTAAAATATGTAATTTGCATAATAATTAGCTAAGTGTTTTTCTGTTCCTGTGATTTTTTTTGCATTATTGCTCTGCGATACTCCATGCATAATTTTGAATACAAATATGTGTATATTAATTGCCCATTGTGTTCTCACATATCACAAGTTTGGGGTTGCCTATTTTGCATAGTAAATATTTAATTATCAGCTCTTGATAACGTAATATGATTCATTTTCTTAAAATGGTATTATTGTTGACTTTGATACAATTTTTTTTCTTCTCAAACTGAGCTATTTCACGCTACTGGTTTTAATAATAGGCTAATATTAACTACCAGTAATAAATACTCTTTTTATGCATTTTACATCTTCAACCACTGTACTCACCTTCTTTGATTTGTTTGAGAATTGTTTGCATATTATTTTATTTACGGTTAAACTTTTTTTGAAAAATGTGTCAAAATTATAAAAGCATCTATGACTTTACGTTTGCTACGTTAGTTTCTCCCGGAAATGCTCACATGGAATTTTAAAAACCTATCATCTATTTTATAATCATTTGTCTAATAGCAAGTAGAACTTGCTGAAACGTGATTCACACAAGATACAATAGTTTTCCTAAATAATGTGCATGATAATTGTATAGTATGTGATAATTATTTGTAGAAATTGTGGATGATACAATCTTGCAATTACATGCAACTATACAACAATGTACTGACAGTGACAGGTGATGTGAAATGATACAGTAAGAATTACTTAGGGTCCCCTCACCCATACCTCTTATCCTAAACCTGCCCCTTCAGTTTCTATTCCTCATTGTAATTGTACCATATGACATCATCTGCTGCAAAAGATAACAAGATTTAAGTTACACAAATATTTACTGGAAAAAATAATTGTTTTTTTTCAAAAGCATGAATTAATATAATACAAATCGGCATTGACAGGTTAAGCTGATGAGCTTGTACTAACTCAGGGATATGACACAGCTAAAGATGTAAATTGGGTCACTCACGGCATCTATATAGGATAGCAATGAATTTTCAACCTTTCAGCAGTATGATGCTGAAATCATTTGATCATGCTGTCAGACAGAGATGAACAGACAGAGTAAAATAAATGAAAACTAGAAATAAAACCCCAAATAATGACGAGTCTAGAAACTCTGAAATCTGCACCCGCCACATGCTTGAATGCACCTGAGGGAGGGTGGTCATTTTTCGCACCTGTAGCAACATCCAGAGGAGGATTCGCATGGAGGGCACCCTTCTTTCAAGAGTGCATTTTGTTTCATTACCGTTTCCTTTGCTTTGTATTAGGAGTAATATCCGGTCAACAGTTCATTGTTTGAACATGGCCGTTCTACTCCTGTGATATTCAGATATAAACAACAACCTTATTTCAACATATGGTTTCAAAATACTTGTGACGACTCACTTGGGAATGAAGGGGTGACAGTTTACACCTTGGACAACGACAGCGCACATCTAACCCACATCCGGTATGCGCAGCTTCACTGGAGTTTTCTACAGAAATATAAATTAAACCATCGATAACCCTGCTGAACATTCCTCTTCGTTTCGATGTTTTCCTAGATGGAGAACTATGACTAACTTTGCTCTTGAATCCATTTTGGGTAGTCGTTTTAGTCTGTGTCATCTATGAGTACGTCATCGTCACCCTAAATTATCGTTGTCTCAAGAACTACTGTAACAGATCCCGTATCCCGCCACTAAACTAACTAAACTAAACTACGCTAAGCTAATAAATGTATTCACATGCCAAATTGTAGACGAAAAAATAATATTGCGTATATTAAAGGAAGAATCGTAATTTCTGTGAAGATAGCGAGAACTTAACGAACAACGTTGTTTACATCGCCATCTTTAAAGTGATCTGACTCACTAGACTGGCACAGTTTGGGCGATTTATTTCTTTTTAAATTTAAAATTAAATAAAAAAAATAGCGAAATGGAGGTGTTAACACGAAATCCCCTGTAACTGCGAAATCACCAGACTGGACGTTTTTTGCCGCGCCCTCTGTGGTGAAAACAGGAACTAGTTTGTTTTCATACTATTTTTTATGTTAATGAACAGAATGACAGGCAAGAATGACAGAGTAATTTGACCTTCAAACTATATCTTTGTACCCGAAGACTTCACTTTCCTTCAATGTTCTAGATCGTCAATCATGACAAACGAATTACTATTCAAACGCTCCGTACAAATTATTCTAATGGAGAGAAGTTGCCTGTGTGTAGCTTTATCTCGCATGGGTTAAAGTGAAGCGCGATCTGCACAGAAGAAAATAATTGATGGTCGTTCGTGGCGATAGTTCAATTTTCAACCTCATCATGCAGCGTGCACACCCCCACTCATTTTCTGTATCCGTTCAGTGATGTCACTGCATATCACGAATAAATAATAACAACAGATTAGCTGCAAATAAGACCAGTCTGTGGTGGTTTCGCGTTCACCCCACGTCCCCACCTTTTGCAAAACTATTTTCCCATTTTTTTTATCATTATTATCATTTAACTGAAAAAAATTACCACAGCAGGGCCAGTCTACTGACTCACTGGTCATGCGACGACCTAATTGTGAAAATTCGTGGTATTTGCACGCTTAGAAACAGCTTAAAACGGGAGGTGCAATTTGACGCTGTAGTAAATAAGTAGTATCCGTCTACATTCTTTGTGACATTGGTGTCTTAAATAACGAGAAAACCATATGTTGATTTCCGTATACACCAAAACATGGATTTAAAACCGTAGCTCAAAAATGCTATTTACAACCATTTTTAATGATTTTTGTTAGTAAAACACTTGAAGTCATGCACAAGTTACATATATTTAGTATTGAAGCCATAATATTTTGTTTTATTTGTCGTAAAATCGACAAACTTTTTGTAGTAATGAATTATTCATATATTTAAAAAGCAAGGGAGTCGTTACCTGCGCTTGCGTCAGATGGTCATAGCGTGTCATTGTTTACAGGCGTGGCGTGTGTTGTTATCGTCACTTGGGACTAAATCCCGCACGATCGCAGGTGACTACTCTCCCGCTTTAAATGAGAACATAAAGCAACCAATCGCGTCATGCGACCCACCGCCTGGCTACATGTATGCGTGTAGTGAGTTGCACATCTACTCAATAGCTAGATCAGAAATAAAACCAAGTGCAAGGTGGTGAAAGATGCTAACTGATACGTGGCAACACATAGATGAATGAAACTCCAGACAATTACACACAAGTCACTGTGGTATGTGATCAGCGCTTTCTTGAGGCCATCTAATCGTGCATTTCCTGCTCTACTGCTAAGTTCTATCTCCAAATCGTGGGTTTGCTGTCCTAAACTTCTATATTTTTTTATTTACTTATTGACTCTTACACAATCCCCGGAGGGAAAGAAAATGGTCACAAAGTACAAGGAGAAATATATATATATAAAAAAGAAAACAAAAACACAATATACTAAATAACAAATACAATCACTAAATTACTAAATACAGTCAAACCTGTGTTAACGACCACCTGTGCAGAGCGGCCACCTGCTCATAGCGACCACCTTAGTACAGTCCCTTCGCAATTTACACGTTAAAGACACTGGATATAGCGACCACCTGTCCAACGCGACCAGCGACCACCCTATTGTAGACCTATTCACACTTTAACCTTTGTATAACGACCACCAACATTTCCATCAGACTGTCTCAGCAAAAAGACAATAGCTAATTGCGAATCGCTAACAGGAAATTGGCCATATGTTACGTTCAGATTACAGAGTACGCAATATTTAGGGCTAATAGACAGGGGTACCATCGCAACTTGGTTTGTGAAGTTGCGAAAAAGTAAAAAAAAAAGTTGAATATCATTTGAATGTAACGTCTAGAGACTGGAAAGATTTTAACAACAAATTAAAACAGTTTCATTCAAAGTTTGAAATGAAAAACTAGCTTGTTTCCGATCGGTACTACCCCCGGTATACTATCGATCCCCAGCCGGCCAGCGGCACTTCTGTGGACTGTCTCGCACATGAAGAGCAAATTCTCCCCGTCTCAAAAAAAAAAAATGAACCAGTTTTATTAAATGAGAGATGTTTTATTTACTTTGTCGACATGAAATATCAAAACAAAATAATAAAACATTCGTTTATTTCGTTTTCATCGCGGGATTGCAAAATCCGACCTATTTTGGCCGCCATGTTGTTTGTTGTTGATCGTTATAAATTATGCTAATGAAGCTAGCGCATGGGCAAAACGTATATTTACTGAGGGGTCATCTCGGGGTTATTCTCAACGAAAGATATTTTCTATTTTGATCCTCTTTTTTTATAAACGGTAATATCAATATTTCGCAATCGAGAAAATTCGTTTAAGCAGTTTTGACACGTCGATGCTTGCAACAAATAACTGTAAAATTGCGTGTACGATCACCGTGTTTCATTTCCGGTTCGTTTGACTTTCTGATTCAACACCGAGAGTTGGAGCAATCGTTATGAGTTTGGTCAATTTTGTTTATTACCAATGCTTCTTCATTTTTAATGCTTGTTTGTTTTTTCAATCACGGCAACTTTGCCTGTGCATTTTGTCACAGTGTACAATCGACAATACTAACGATGGGACTGATTACCGCCTGTGATGGAATATGTGTAAGAGACTGGGGAATAAGACTGCTTGGCGAGAGTGTGAAAGTCCGAGCTGAAACGCCAATGCGGCCGATCATTGACAATCGTTCTTATGCATTAAATACACCAATGAATACATGGGCAGAATCACTTGGTTTCAGTGAATTTACATGATATAATTTGTAGTAAAAAAGTAAAGCTGTGTAATTATCCAGATGAAAATGAGCGACTTTTATTAAAAAAGACCTATTCATTGTACAATGTGTAGGTTTGTTTTTATGTTTTGCTTATGATCTCCCTTAAAATTTCGGTCCTAATTAATATTCATGATTAAATGAATAAATTAGGCCACCTCCATATAAAGACCACCTGTCTATAAAGGACAGTTTGGCTCAGTCCACTGACTGTCCTTTATAGACAGGTTTGCATTTCATCCTCAATTAGACCTTTGTTACACATGTCACAAACCCTGTTGTTTAGTGGGATTTTTTTATGACGACCCATTTCAATTTTGAGACTATGGTCACTAAGACGAAATTTGGTAAGCACACTACGCAGTTCAAAGTTTTTTAGCTTGACTAAATATGGCTCAAGTTTTAAATCTGATTTGATTAGCCGATATGTTCTTAGTTTGTTTTTCTCATTTGCTTTGGTGCGGTTATCATTATGGACCTCACCTTTCCATCTTGTTAGAAATAAATCCTTGATGCCTAAATCAATTTGTTTCATTTGTGCCGAGGTTAATTTATCACAGTTGTTAACTGAATGATATAGCTGGATATTGTTTAATAATGATGTCACTTCTAGATACCATTTACTTTTAATGCTTTGGTTAACCACAAAAGCTTCCTTGAGTAACGCATTATTAGAATTCATGGCCCGACTGTAATATTTAATTATTTGTTTTTTTATAAATACGTCTAGGGGGTATCTGCCTAACTCGCTATACATGGCCATAATTGGTGTGTGTTGTGACGCCCCCAGTAGATACCGACAATAACTTAATTGAACGTCTTCAATAGGTGATTTAGTGGAGAACTCATCACCCCAAACATCACAACCATAAATGAGGATAGGTCTGATGAGTTTGTCAAAAAGGGAAATTGAAACTTTTATACTTATGTTTTGTATTGAGCCAAGCTTTGCTTTCATTGAAAACGGAGCTTTTTGAGCCTTACGTTTAAGGTTTTTTAGGCCATCCTTAAATTTACCATTGGCACTAATGACTAGTCCCAGATAGTTATAAGATTTAACTGTATCAAGTTCGATACCTCCAAGAAAAAATGTATCATTATTCAAACGTCTGTTTGATTTATTGAAAATTAAAATTTTGGTTTTGTCAGTGTTGACAGAGAGCTTCCACGTTTTAGCATACAATGCCAAACTATCAAGACATGTCTGTAATCCCTGTTTAGTTTTAGAAAGTATCACAATATCATCGGCATAGAGTAGACAGCTGACATGCGAGTTTTCTAAATAAGGAGGATCACAGGTATTAGGATTGAAAATAGTGGGCAGGTCATTTAAAAAAAGATTGAAGAGAGTTGGACTAAGATTACATCCCTGTTTAACACCAATATTGGACTGAAATTGTTTTGTTAAGCCTTCTTTACATTTAACTTTATATTTTACTTTACTTTACTGTACATGTTTTTGATAGTTTTATACATTTTTCCAGTTATACCATATTTGATTAATTTTTTGAATAGACCATCATGCCAGACACTGTCAAAGGCCTTTCTAAGGTCAATAAAGCAGGCATATAATTTTTTTGATTTTTTAATATTTGTGTTATTTTGTTTATTGGCGCACTCTGACTTACCACTGTAGAGATATTTATTTACCAGGGTTTTTAGTATGAAAAGATTGTCTGTAGTTCGATAATCATGCCTGAATCCGAACTGTCGACCGGAAAGAATATTATTAGAGTCTAAAAATGATGTCAGCCTAATATTTAGAATACTATTGAATAACTTGCCAGGACAGCTAGAGATGGCAATTCCCCTGTAGTTGGCCGGGTTATTTTTCGACCCAGATTTGTGGATTGGTACCAACAGGCCAGTGCTCCAAGAATGTGGATAGTTATTTGAACTATAAACAATATTAAAGAGTTTATGTATTGCATCTAATAAGTGATGTTCACCGTATTTTAACAATTCATTGCAAATTCTATCTTCTGCCGAAGCCTTGTTACTTTTAAGAAGTCTAATGGCTTTAGTTATTTCATTTTTTAAGATTGGTCTGTCTAAATAGGGGTTGCTACTTGCACTCTTTTCACTATTCTCCAGTTCATTCGCAATCTCAGAGTTTGATGTACTGCTATCAGTATTAAGTAGGTTCTTAAAGTAAACCAACCAATAACCAGGTTGAACATTCCCATTATTATTACTGGGGTTCTCGCCATTCATATCACGAAGAATCTTCCAAAATTTAGATGTGTCTGATTTAGAATTTTCCAATTCTTTGAGTTGTGCAATCATTTTCTGATTACTTTTATGTTTGATTAGTTTTTTATACTATTTACGGGTTTGAAAGAATTTCCCTCGGATATATGGATTTTGAGGATACTTTTGTAATAAACGTGATAGGCTCCTTAACTCCTTACGAAGGGACCAACAATCCTGGTCAAACCAGTTTTTTTGTTTACTATTGTAATGATTGTAGTTGGAATTAACAATTTTTTTTTACCATTCATCAATAATGTTCTCATTATAGACCAAGTTGATAGATGCTGCTGCAAAAGGTGATATTAAAGAAGTAAAACGATTGCTGTCAGAGGGATATGATGTCACTTTCAGAGATAAGGTATTTGTGCCTGGACATACACTAATATGAATTTGTGAAAGCGTGACTGATTAATTTTTGTTGTACATAAAATATATAACGTTTAATATGAGGTATGTTACACATTTCAACATTATCTGTGTTACTTACACTTGGATGTAACTGTTATTCCTCTGTAGGATGGAAATACAGCATTGCACTATGCAACACTGAACAGACATGGGAAAGTGGTTGATCTATTTATAAATCATGGAATTGACCTGAATATGAAAGGATATGTAATACACAATGATTATTTATCGTCTTTTTTGGGAAACATTCATGTTTGTCATATTTGTCACAACAAATTGGTCGATGTTTATTTCATTATTATACATCTACTACTGTAACCTATGGAGTTTCCGGCATAACTATGCAAATTTATGTTATTCTGTTTGATCTCTTCACCTCTTCAGCAGATCAACATAAAAATTACCTTTAATCAGGCTAACTTTCACCTGAATATATATTTTCATATTTAAAATAAAATATGAATAATTTGAACTCAAAATTTTCGGCTTGACGCTATTACCTAACCTTGTGTAAACAAAGACATTTCTGCAGTTGTTGTCAAGAGCGGCAGTATTCTGATCGTTTATCTTCAATTTAGATCAAACTAGATGCAATAATTCTTTCTGAAAATATTTGTTGGGGGGACTACACAAATATGTGTCAGTCATTCTAGCTAGTACGAAAGCAAAAGGTTGTGGTTACGGCTTTTATCGTAGGGTCTTATGAAGTGTGGAACAAACGCTCAGAAATTGTGTGCATGCAGAAATTGTGTGCAAATGGCATGTTCGATGTTAATGACATCGTCTGGTGCCAAACTCTGGGAGCAAAAGCATTGGTTTGTTCCCAGTGTATGTTAAAAAAGATGTATGATAATAATGTTAACAAAATACACTTCACAAAATGCACTTCAGCTTATGCTACACTCAGACAATACCTTCTCTGTACGATGTACTTGAGCATAAATTGTGGTATTTTGTTAATAAGCTTATATTATTAGACCTGAATGCATATAGAAATATCTCATTTGTGATTTTCATTTTATGTCATACAGATTTATTGGAATTACTATTACGTCACAGTCACCAACATTTACATATACTGTTGTATGATATGTTTTCAGGTTGAGAAGACAGCATTACATGGTGCAGCAGAAAAAGGTGAACTTGGCATATTTAAAAGACTAGTTGAGGCAGGGGCAGATTTGGAGGCCAGGGAAAAGGTAATAGAAATAATATATATAAATAATTCTGATTTCAAGATGGCTGAATGGTGGCCATTTTGTTTTAATGAATGTTGTTCTCTGACATGCCTTGACCAATCATGTTCAAACTTTATATATACTGGTACATCATGTCACACATAAGCACATGTATTCATTCAATTCAATTTAATTCAAGATGGCTGAATGTTGGCCATTTTGTTTTAATAAATGCTTTTCTCTAACATGCCTTGACGAATCATGTTCAAACTTTATATATACTGGTACATCATGTCACACATAAGCACATGTATTCATTCAATTTATTTCAAGATGGCTGAATGGTGGCGATTTTAATGTTCAAAAAGTTCACCAAAACATTTGCAAATTTGGATTTAGTCATGCACAGATAACTTTTCATCTGATATTATTACAAGTTACCAGCAGTGTCATTGCATCATTCAAGTAATTATTGTAATCCAGTCTGAAACACTGGCTCTGCTAAATTTATACCATTTTTCGTGAATACTGTGACATTCACCATACCATATCAGCTAGTGATATTTGAGAAATAAACAACCGCCACACAATTGCACTATTCATGACATTTATATAGAGCTAATATATGGAGTTAATAATTCAGTGAATTTTGCAATACCGAGTGGTACACCTGTGTATTTACAAGTTTTGACCTGCAGACATCATAATAATCTACAGTTGTGTTTCACTTAATGACATATTTAATTTAGGTGCATTATGTCTTACTGATCGATATTGAGAATCACAGGTTTTCTCATCTTAATGTATCGCAAAAGATTCATTCTTGATTTTCTAATAATTCTGTTGTGCTTTCAATAAAAACCTGGACACAAAGGAAATTGATCTTTTCTCGTCTTCTTTCATCGCATGAGTATTGCCCAATTCATAGGATCATGTGTCACATGTGATTTTGATTGGTAGGTCAGGGTCGTAGTACTTTAAGTCAGTTCTTTATTGAAGGTTATTATAACCTTTTTGCTTACATGAACGTTTTTCTCAGGTTGACATTTGCGTTTGTTCTCAAAGAACCTATTAAGTTAGTGCACCATTGTCATCAGATCAGGGAAAGAAGTTTGTTTGATAGAACGCTGCTAAATTGCTGGTGCTGAGTCAATGCCATATACAAGGATTTTATCTGTCAAGTATCTTCAATGTGTTTTCTTCATGCAAATAAATTCAGGTGAACTTTTGACCACCTGCAAGCTCAGAAAATGAATCTGGGCAATGGGTATTGCTCAGCTTGTAACCACCACAGATAGGTACTGTCTAATTCATCATTGCGACATTCTTCAGGGCTGCCCCTTCACTATATTACTACTAAATGTACTGAATGATGTCGTACCCGTTAGTTGTATTTTGTTCAGTGATTCTCTTCCAAATATTGGATTTCTGTCAATGTCATTATGTACATACAATTTGAGGAAGTATGTCTGTAGCCTTGTAGTTTGCAGTTACAATAATTTTCTCTCCTGAAGTTCAATCCATGACCAATGAATGGCTTTAAAATGAGAAAACTTTTTTTCAACCTCATTTCCTCAATGTTTATTATCGTTTGATATTTTAAACAAAATATGCACTCATTAAAAAAATAGTAAATATGCGTGTTTTTAGCTCTGCTGTCGACTTTGTCGAGCGGAGCTTATCATATGAGTGATTGTCCGTCGTCGTTCGTCGTCCGTATCAATGTTTTACTTTTTCGACTTCTTCTTGAAAACTACATGCCTGAATGCTTTGATACTTGGTGTATATGTACCTTGGGTAGACCTCTCTTATGTTTGTTCATTTCATGTTGATATCTTCAATTCTCTAATTTTGGTGAATATTTTTGTCATTTTTGGTAAAAAGTGATGTTTTCGACTTCTTCAATTCTCTAATTTTGGTGAATATTTTTGTCATTTTGGGTAAAAAGTGATGTTTTCGACTTCTTCAATTCTCTAATTTTGGTGAATATTTTTGTCATTTTGGGTAAAAAGTGATATTTTTGACTTCTTGTTAAAAACCACAAGTCCGATTGCTTTAATATTACATATATAGGTACTACATGTGGACCTCTCTCAGATTTGTTCATTTTGTAATGATATCGTCAATTCTCTAATTTTGGTGAATATTTTTGTAATTTTTGGTAAAAAGTGATATTTTCGACTTCTTGTTAAAAACCAATAGTTCAATTGCTTTGATATTACATATGTAGATACTACATGTAGACCTTTCTCAGATTTGTTCATTTCGTGATGATATCTTCAATTCTCTAATTTTGGTGAATATTTTTGTCATTTTTGTCTATTGGTTTATAGATTCCTCAGAAGGGCAGACCTGGCAATTTCTTAGACTCTGGAATGTCATTAGCTGTAAAGCAGTGTTTCTGCCTCTCCACATATTTACGATTGCATACCTAACATTTAAAATAGGCTAAACATTTTTTCTCTAAACATTTTTTTTTTGAATGAAAAATACTACTCTTTTCACATACTGGAGTCAAGAAGAATGAGGTCAAATTTTTTTAGAGCTTGACTTAATGTTACCTAATGGATCGTCTGGATGTGAAAGTTCGTTATTTTCTCCCTGATTTGTAGAAAACTGTTTCTCAACTTGTCACCTTATTTAGTTTCAAGCAGTGTTCAAGATGGCTATATAGTAAATATTGTTGGATTAATCACATTTATCATATTATCACTTGTATGCCAGCTGACTGTGGCCATTCTCAGGCTGACCAGGGAAACTACTTTAACATTATCATGCCTGGCGTAACAAAGCAAATCATTCGAGGGAATCCAGACATGTATCATGCTACATAAAAGCATTTTATGTCCCCTAATGCAGTATAGACTGGCCCAGAGTGGACGCAACCACAAGTCAAAGCCAGCAAGATTTAAAAGCCATATATTCAATCAAAACCCAAGTAGTTAGCCAATTCGCTAGCGAGTTTGTAAATAGGCTGCCCCAATACTTTTGAGACTTGCTGTAAATGTTTGAACATTGAATTTATACCCATGAATATGTCATGTACCCAACAAAAATAATTACCCCTAATTGCACTTTTTTCTTTCAAGGTTGCATAACCAACTTTTTTTGATGACGTTATATGTTGATATGTTAAGATTCAATACTAATATGTGGTTGTTATGCACACCATGTCTTATTTAGCATTGTGCAATAATGTTCTATTATGTTATTGCCATGGCATAGAATGAGGTTGTTATGCACATCATGCCTTATATGACATGGTGCAATAATGTTCCATTATGTGATTGCCATGGCATACTATGTGGTTGTTATGCACACCATGTCTTATTTGACATGGTGCAATAATGTTCCATTATGTGATTGCCATGGCATAGTAAGTGGTGGTCATGCACAGCATGCCTTATTTAGCATTGTGCAATAATGTTCTATTATGTTATTGCCATGGCATAGAATGAGGTTGTTATGCACATCATGCCTTATTTGACATGGTGCAAAAATGTTCTATTATGTTATTGCCATGGCATAGAATGAGGTTGTTATGCACATCATGCCTTATATGACATGGTGCAATAATGTTCCATTATGTGATTGCCATGGCATACTATGTGGTTGTTATGCACACCATGTCTTATTTGACATGGTGCAATAATGTTCTATTATGTTATTGCCATGGCATAGAATGAGGTTGTTATGCACATCATGCCTTATTTGACATGGTGCAAAAATGTTCTATTATGTGATTGCTATGGCATAGAATGTGATTGTTATGCACACCGCCTTGTCTTATTTGACATGCTGCAATAATGTTCTTTTATGTGATTGACATGGCATAGTATGTGGTTGTTATGCACACTATGTATTATTTGACATGGTGCAATAATGTTTCATTATGTGATTGACATGCCATAGTATGTGCTTGTTATGCACATCATGTCTTATTTGACATGTTGCAATAATGTTCCATTATGTGATTGCCATGGCAGAGTATGTGGTTGTTATGCACCCCATGTCTTATTTGGCATGCTGCAATAATGTTCCATTATGTGATTGCCATGGCATACTATGTGGTTGTCATGCACATAATTTGTTATTTGCATGATGCAATAATGTTCCTATATGTGATTACCATGGCATAGAATGTGGTTGTCATGCTCACCATGTCTTATTTGGCATGCTGCAATAATGTTCCATTATGTGATTGCCATGGCATACTATGTGGTTGTTATGCACACCATTTCTTATTTGACATGTTGCAATAATGTTCCATTGTGTGATTGCAATGGCATAATATGTGGTTGTTATGCACACCATATCTTATTTGACATGGTGCAATAATGTTCGATCATGTGATTGACATGGTATAGTATGTGGTTGTTATGCACACCTTGTCATATTTGACATGCTGCAATCATGTCCCTTTATGTGATTGCCTTGGCATAGTATGTGGTTGTTATGCACACCATTTCCTATTTGACATGGTGCAATAATGTTCCATTATGGGATTGACATTGCATAGTATTTGGTTGTTATGCACACTGTGACTTATTTGACATGGTGCAATAATATTCCATTATGTGATTGCCATGGCATAGTACGTGGTTGTTATGCACATCATTTCTTATTTGCATTCTGCAATAATGCTCAGTTATGAGATTGCCATGGCATAGTATGTGGTTGTTATGCACTCAATGTCTTATTTGACATGGTTCAATCATGTTCCATTATGTGATTACCATGGCATAGTATATGGTTGTTAATGCACAACATGCCTTATTTGTCATGATGCAATAATGTTCTATTATGTGATTGACATGGCATAGTATGTGGTTGTTATGCATACCATGTCTTATTTGACATGGTGCAATAATGTTTCATTATGTAATTGCCATGGCATAATACATGTATGTGGTTGTTATGCACACCATGCCTTATTTGACATGGTGCAATAGTGTTCCATTATGTGATTGCCATGGCTTAGTATGTGGTTGTTATGCACAACATGACTTATTTGGCATGGTTCAATAATGTTCCATTATGTGATTGACATGGCATAGTATATGGTTGTTAATGCACACCATGTCTTATTTGGCATGGTTCAATAATGTTCCATTATGTGATTGCCATGGCATAGTATGTGGTTGTTATGCGTACCATGTCTTATTTGACATGGTGCAATATGTTCCATTATGTGATTGCCATGGCATAGTATGCGGTTGTTATGCTTTCAATGTCTTATTTGACATGGTGCAATAATGTTCCATTATGGGATTGACATTGCATAGTATTTGGTTGTTATGCACACTGTGACTTATTTGACATGGTGCAATAATATTCCATTATGTGATTGCCATGGCATAGTACGTGGTTGTTATGCACATCATTTCTTATTTGCATGCTGCAATAATGCTCAGTTATGAGATTGCCATGGCATAGTATGTGGTTGTTATGCACTCAATGTCTTATTTGACATGGTTCAATCATGTTCCATTATGTGATTGCCATGGCATAGTATATGGTTGTTAATGCACAACATGCCTTATTTGTCATGATGCAATAATGTTCTATTATGTGATTGACATGGCATAGTATGTAGTTGTTATGTATACCATGTCTTATTTGACATGGTGCAATAATGTTTCATTATGTAATTGCCATGGCATAATACATGTATGTGGTTGTTATGCACACCATGCCTTATTTGACATGGTGCAATAGTGTTCCATTATGTGATTGCCATGGCTTAGTATGTGGTTGTTATGCACAACATGACTTATTTGGCATGGTTCAATAATGTTCCATTATGTGATTGACATGGCATAGTATATGGTTGTTAATGCACACCATGTCTTATTTGGCATGGTTCAATAATGTTCCATTATGTGATTGCCATGGCATAGTATGTGGTTGTTATGCGTACCATGTCTTATTTGACATGGTGCAATATGTTCCATTATGTGATTGCCATGGCATAGTATGCGGCTGTTATGCTTTCAATGTCTTATTTGACATGGTGCAATAATGTTCCATTATGTGATTGACATCGCATAGTATGTGGTTGTTATGCACACCATGACTTATTTGGCATGGTTCAATAATGTTCCATTATGTGATTGCCATAGCATAGTATATGGTTGTTATGCACACCATGTCTTATTTGACATGGTGCAATAATGTTCTATTATGTGATTGACATGCCATAGTATGTGGTTGTTATGCACATCATGTCTTATTTGACATGGTGCAATAATGTTCCATTATGTGATTGCCATGGCATAGTATGTGGTTGTTATGCATACCATGTCTTATTTGACATGGTGCAATAATGTTTCATTATGTAATTGCCATGGCATAATATGTGGTTGTTATGCACACCATGTCTTATTTGACATGGCGCAATAATGTTCCATTATGTGATTGCCATGGCATAGTATGCGGTTGTTATGCACACCTTGTCTTATTTGACATAGTGTAATAATGTTATATTATGTGATTGCCATGGCATAGTATGTGGTTGTTATGCACACCATGTCTTATTTGACATGGTGCAATAATGTTTCATTATGTAATTGCCATGGCATAATATGTGGTTGTTATGCACACCATGTCTTATTTGACGTGGTGCAATAATGTTCCATTATGTGATTGCCATGGCTTAGTATGTGGTTGTTATGCACAACATGACTTATTTGGCATGGTTCAATAATGTTCCATTATGTGATTGACATGGCATAGTATGTGGTTGTTATGCACACCATGACTTATTTGGCATGGTTCAATAATGTTCCATTATGTGATTGCCATAGCATAGTATATGGTTGTTATGCACACCATGTCTTATTTGGCATGATGCAATAATGTTCTATTATGTGATTGACATGACATAGTATGTGGTGGTTATGCACACCGTGTATTATTTAGCATGGTGCAATAATGTTCCATTATGTGATCACCATGGCCTAGTATGTGGTTGTTATGCACAACGTGCCTTATTTGTCATGGTGCAATAATGTTCTATTATGTGATTGACATGGCATAGTATGTGGTAGTTATGCTCACCATGTCTTATTTGACATGGTGCAATAATGTTCCATTATGTGATTGACATGTCATAGTATGTGGTTGTTATGCACATCATGTCTTATTTGACATGGTGCAATAATGTTCCATTATGTGATTGCCATGGCATAATATGTGGTTGTTATGCACACCATGACTTATTTGGCATGGTGCAATAATGTTCCATTATGTGATTGCCATGGCATAGTATGTGGTTGTTATGCACACCATGTCTTATTTGACATGGTGCAATAATGTTCTATTATGTGATTGACATGGCATAGTATGTAGTAGTTATGCTCACCATGTCTTATTTGACATGGTGCAATAATGTTCCATTATGTGATTGCCATGGCATAGTATGTGGTTGTTATGCACACCCTGTCTTATTTGACATGGTGCAATAATGTTCCATTATGTGATTGCCATGGCATAGTATGTGGTTGTTATGCACACCATGTCTTATTTGACATGGTGCAATAATGTTCTATTATGTGATTGCCATGGCATAGTATGTGGTTGTTATCCACACCATGTCTTATTTGACATGGTGCAATAATGTTCCATTATGTGATTGCCATGGCTTAGTATGCGGTTGTTATGCACACCTTGTCTTATTTGACATGGTGTAATAATGTTATATTATGTGATTGCCATGGCATAGTATGTGGTTGTTATGCACACCCTGTATTATTTGACATGGTGCAATAATGTTCCATTATGTGATTGCCATGGCTTAGTATGCGGTTGTTATGCACACCTTGTCTTATTTGACATGGTGTAATAATGTTATATTATGTGATTGCCATGGCATAGTATGTGGTAGTTATGCTCACCATGTCTTATTTGACATGGTGCAATAATGTTCCATTATGTGATTGACATGTCATAGTATGTGGTTGTTATGCACATCATGTCTTATTTGACATGGTGCAATAATGTTCCATTATGTGATTGCCATGGCATAATATGTGGTTGTTATGCACACCATGACTTATTTGGCATGGTGCAATAATGTTCCATTATGTGATTGCCATGGCATAGTATGTGGTTGTTATGCTCACCATGTCTTATTTGACATGGTGCAATAATGTTCCATTATGTGATTGACATGTCATAGTATGTGGTTGTTATGCACATCATGTCTTATTTGACATGGTGCAATAATGTTCCATTATGTGATTGCCATGGCTTAGTATGCGGATGTTATGCACACCTTGTCTTATTTGACATGGTGTAATAATGTTATATTATGTGATTGCCATGGCATAGTATGTGGTTGTTATGCACACCCTGTATTATTTGACATGGTGCAATAATGTTCCATTATGTGATTGCCATGGCTTAGTATG
The DNA here is from genome assembly GCF_978046115.1 of Saccoglossus kowalevskii. Taxonomy (NCBI): domain Eukaryota; kingdom Metazoa; phylum Hemichordata; class Enteropneusta; family Harrimaniidae; genus Saccoglossus; species Saccoglossus kowalevskii. The sequence continues at coordinate 11,311,308 of NC_140658.1, read as the reverse complement.
TGGTTGTTATGCACACCATGTCTTATTTGACATGGTGCAATAATGTTCCATTATGTGATTGCCATGGCATAGTATGTGGTTGTTATGCATACCATGTCTTATTTGACATGGTGCAATAATGTTTCATTATGTAATTGCCATTGCATAATATGTGGTTGTTATGCACACCATGTCTTATTTGACATGGCGCAATAATGTTCCATTATGTGATTGCCATGGCATAGTATGCGGTTGTTATGCACACCTTGTCTTATTTGACATAGTGTAATAATGTTATATTATGTGATTGCCATGGCATAGTATGTGGTTGTTATGCACACCATGTCTTATTTGACATGGTGCAATAATGTTTCATTATGTAATTGCCATGGCATAATATGTGGTTGTTATGCACACCATGTCTTATTTGACGTGGTGCAATAATGTTCCATTATGTGATTGCCATGGCTTAGTATGTGGTTGTTATGCACAACATGACTTATTTGGCATGGTTCAATAATGTTCCATTATGTGATTGACATGGCATAGTATGTGGTTGTTATGCACACCATGACTTATTTGGCATGGTTCAATAATGTTCCATTATGTGATTGCCATAGCATAGTATATGGTTGTTATGCACACCATGTCTTATTTGGCATGATGCAATAATGTTCTATTATGTGATTGACATGACACAGTATGTGGTGGTTATGCACACCGTGTATTATTTAGCATGGTGCAATAATGTTCCATTATGTGATCACCATGGCCTAGTATGTGGTTGTTATGCACAACGTGCCTTATTTGTCATGGTGCAATAATGTTCTATTATGTGATTGACATGGCATAGTATGTGGTAGTTATGCTCACCATGTCTTATTTGACATGGTGCAATAATGTTCCATTATGTGATTGACATGTCATAGTATGTGGTTGTTATGCACATCATGTCTTATTTGACATGGTGCAATAATGTTCCATTATGTGATTGCCATGGCATAATATGTGGTTGTTATGCACACCATGACTTATTTGGCATGGTGCAATAATGTTCCATTATGTGATTGCCATGGCATAGTATGTGGTTGTTATGCACACCATGTCTTATTTGACATGGTGCAATAATGTTCTATTATGTGATTGACATGGCATAGTATGTAGTAGTTATGCTCACCATGTCTTATTTGACATGGTGCAATAATGTTCCATTATGTGATTGCCATGGCATAGTATGTGGTTGTTATGCACACCCTGTCTTATTTGACATGGTGCAATAATGTTCCATTATGTGATTGACATGTCATAGTATGTGGTTGTTATTCACATCATGTCTTATTTGACATGGTGCAATAATGTTCCATTATGTGATTGCCATGGCTTAGTATGCGGTTGTTATGCACACCCTGTATTATTTGACATGGTGCAATAATGTTCCATTATGTGATTGCCATGGCTTAGTATGTGGTTGTTATGCACACCATGTCTTATTTGACATGGTGCAATAATGTTCCATTATGTGATTGCCATGGCATAGTATGTGGTTGTTATGCATACCATGTCTTATTTGACATGGTGCAATAATGTTTCATTATGTAATTGCCATGGCATAATATGTGGTTGTTATGCACACCATGTCTTGTTTGACATGGCGCAATAATGTTCCATTATGTGATTGCCATGGCATAGTATGCGGTTGTTATGCACACCTTGTCTTATTTGACATAGTGTAATAATGTTATATTATGTGATTGCCATGGCATAGTATGTGGTTGTTATGCACACCATGTCTTATTTGACATGGTGCAATAATGTTTCATTATGTAATTGCCATGGCATAATATGTGGTTGTTATGCACACCATGTCTTATTTGACGTGGTGCAATAATGTTCCATTATGTGATTGCCATGGCTTAGTATGTGGTTGTTATGCACAACATGACTTATTTGGCATGGTTCAATAATGTTCCATTATGTGATTGACATGGCATAGTATGTGGTTGTTATGCACACCATGACTTATTTGGCATGGTTCAATAATGTTCCATTATGTGATTGCCATAGCATAGTATATGGTTGTTATGCACACCATGTCTTATTTGGCATGATGCAATAATGTTCTATTATGTGATTGACATGACACAGTATGTGGTGGTTATGCACACCGTGTATTATTTAGCATGGTGCAATAATGTTCCATTATGTGATCACCATGGCCTAGTATGTGGTTGTTATGCACAACGTGCCTTATTTGTCATGGTGCAATAATGTTCTATTATGTGATTGACATGGCATAGTATGTGGTAGTTATGCTCACCATGTCTTATTTGACATGGTGCAATAATGTTCCATTATGTGATTGACATGTCATAGTATGTGGTTGTTATGCACATCATGTCTTATTTGACATGGTGCAATAATGTTCCATTATGTGATTGCCATGGCATAATATGTGGTTGTTATGCACACCATGACTTATTTGGCATGGTGCAATAATGTTCCATTATGTGATTGCCATGGCATAGTATGTGGTTGTTATGCACACCATGTCTTATTTGACATGGTGCAATAATGTTCTATTATGTGATTGACATGGCATAGTATGTAGTAGTTATGCTCACCATGTCTTATTTGACATGGTGCAATAATGTTCCATTATGTGATTGCCATGGCATAGTATGTGGTTGTTATGCACACCCTGTCTTATTTGACATGGTGCAATAATGTTCCATTATGTGATTGCCATGGCATAGTATGTGGTTGTTATGCACACCATGTCTTATTTGACATGGTGCAATAATGTTCTATTATGTGATTGCCATGGCATAGTATGTGGTTGTTATCCACACCATGTCTTATTTGACATGGTGCAATAATGTTCCATTATGTGATTGCCATGGCTTAGTATGCGGTTGTTATGCACACCTTGTCTTATTTGACATGGTGTAATAATGTTATATTATGTGATTGCCATGGCATAGTATGTGGTTGTTATGCACACCCTGTATTATTTGACATGGTGCAATAATGTTCCATTATGTGATTGCCATGGCTTAGTATGCGGTTGTTATGCACACCTTGTCTTATTTGACATGGTGTAATAATGTTATATTATGTGATTGCCATGGCATAGTATGTGGTAGTTATGCTCACCATGTCTTATTTGACATGGTGCAATAATGTTCCATTATGTGATTGACATGTCATAGTATGTGGTTGTTATGCACATCATGTCTTATTTGACATGGTGCAATAATGTTCCATTATGTGATTGCCATGGCTTAGTATGCGGTTGTTATGCACACCTTGTCTTATTTGACATGGTGTAATAATGTTATATTATGTGATTGCCATGGCATAGTATGTGGTTGTTATGCACACCCTGTATTATTTGACATGGTGCAATAATGTTCCATTATGTGATTGCCATGGCTTAGTATGTGGTTGTTATGCACACCATGTCGTATTTGACATGGTGCAATAATGTTCCATTATGTGAATGACATGGCATAGTATGTGGTTGTTATGCACAACATGACTTATTTGGCATGGTTCAATAATGTTCCATTATGTGATTGACATGGCATAGTATGTGGTTGTTATGCACACCATGTCTTATTTGACATGGTGCAATAATGTTTCATTATGTAATTGCCATGGCATAATATGTGGTTGTTATGCACACCATGTCTTATTTGACGTGGTGCAATAATGTTCCATTATGTGATTGCCATGGCTTAGTATGTGGTTGTTATGCACAACATGACTTATTTGGCATGGTTCAATAATGTTCCATTATGTGATTGACATGGCATAGTATGTGGTTGTTATGCACACCATGACTTATTTGGCATGGTTCAATAATGTTCCATTATGTGATTGCCATGGCATAGTATGTGGTTGTTATGCACACCATGTCTTATTTGACATGGTGCAATAATGTTCTATTATGTGATTGCCATGGCATAGTATGTGGTTGTTATCCACACCATGTCTTATTTGACATGGTGCAATAATGTTCCATTATGTGATTGCCATGGCTTAGTATGCGGTTGTTATGCACACCTTGTCTTATTTGACATGGTGTAATAATGTTATATTATGTGATTGCCATGGCATAGTATGTGGTTGTTATGCACACCCTGTATTATTTGACATGGTGCAATAATGTTCCATTATGTGATTGCCATGGCTTAGTATGCGGTTGTTATGCACACCTTGTCTTATTTGACATGGTGTAATAATGTTATATTATGTGATTGCCATGGCATAGTATGTGGTAGTTATGCTCACCATGTCTTATTTGACATGGTGCAATAATGTTCCATTATGTGATTGACATGTCATAGTATGTGGTTGTTATGCACATCATGTCTTATTTGACATGGTGCAATAATGTTCCATTATGTGATTGCCATGGCTTAGTATGCGGTTGTTATGCACACCTTGTCTTATTTGACATGGTGTAATAATGTTATATTATGTGATTGCCATGGCATAGTATGTGGTTGTTATGCACACCCTGTATTATTTGACATGGTGCAATAATGTTCCATTATGTGATTGCCATGGCTTAGTATGTGGTTGTTATGCACACCATGTCTTATTTGACATGGTGCAATAATGTTCTATTATGTGATTGCCATGGCATAGTATGTGGTTGTTATCCACACCATGTCTTATTTGACATGGTACAATAATGTTCCATTATGTGATTGCCATGGCTTAGTATGTGGTTGTTATGCACACCATGTCTTATTTGACATGGTGCAATAATGTTCCATTATGTGATTGCCATGGCTTAGTATGTGGTTGTTATGCACACCTTGTCTTATTTGACATGGTGCAATAATGTTCCATTATGTGATTACCATGGCATAGTACGTGGTTGTTATGCACATCATTTCTTACTTGCATGCAGCAATAATGCTCCGTTATGAGATTGCCATGGCATAGTATGTGGTTGTTATGCACACCATGACTTATTTGGCATGGTGCAATAATGTTCCATTATGTGGTTGCCATGGCATAGTATTTGGTTGTTATGCACACCATGTCTTATTTGACATGGTGCAATAATGTTCTATTATGTGATTGCCATGGCATAGTATGTGGTTGTTATCCACACCATGTCTTATTTGACATGGTGCAATAATGTTCCATTATGTGATTGCCATGGCTTAGTATGCGGTTGTTATGCACACCTTGTCTTATTTGACATGGTGTAATAATGTTATATTATGTGATTGCCATGGCATAGTATGTGGTTGTTATGCACACCCTGTATTATTTGACATGGTGCAATAATGTTCCATTATGTGATTGCCATGGCTTAGTATGCGGTTGTTATGCACACCTTGTCTTATTTGACATGGTGTAATAATGTTATATTATGTGATTGCCATGGCATAGTATGTGGTTGTTATCCACACCATGTCTTATTTGACATGGTACAATAATGTTCCATTATGTGATTGCCATGGCTTAGTATGTGGTTGTTATGCACACCATGTCTTATTTGACATGGTGCAATAATGTTCCATTATGTGATTGCCATGGCTTAGTATGTGGTTGTTATGCACACCTTGTCTTATTTGACATGGTGCAATAATGTTCCATTATGTGATTACCATGGCATAGTACGTGGTTGTTATGCACATCATTTCTTACTTGCATGCAGCAATAATGCTCCGTTATGAGATTGCCATGGCATAGTATGTGGTTGTTATGCACACCATGACTTATTTGGCATGGTACAATAATGTTCCATTATGTGATTGCCATGGCTTAGTATGTGGTTGTTATGCACACCATGTCTTATTTGACATGGTGCAATAATGTTCCATTATGTGATTGCCATGGCTTAGTATGTGGTTGTTATGCACACCTTGTCTTATTTGACATGGTGCAATAATGTTCCATTATGTGATTACCATGGCATAGTACGTGGTTGTTATGCACATCATTTCTTACTTGCATGCAGCAATAATGCTCCGTTATGAGATTGCCATGGCATAGTATGTGGTTGTTATGCACACCATGACTTATTTGGCATGGTGCAATAATGTTCCATTATGTGGTTGCCATGGCATAGTATTTGGTTGTTATGCACACCATGTCTTATTTGACATGGTGCAATAATGTTACATTATGTGATTGCCATGGCATAGTAAGTGGTTGTTATGCACACCATGACTTATTTGGCATAGTGCAATAATGTTCCATTATGTAAGTGCCATGGCATAGTATGTGGTTGTTATGCACATCATATCTTATTTGACATAGTGCAATAATGTTTCATTAGGTGATTGCCATGGCATAGTATGTGGTTGTTATGCACATCATTTCTTATTTGACATCATGCAATAATGTTCCATTATGTGATTGACATGGCATAGTATGTGGTTGTTATACACACCATATCTTATTTGACATGGTGCAATAATGTTCCATTATGTGATTGCCATGGCATAGTATGTGGTTGTTATGCACACCGTGTCTTATTTGACATGGTGCAATAATGTTCCATTATGTGATTGCCATAGCATAGTATGGGGTTGTTATGCACACCATGTCTTATTTGACATGGTGCAATAATGTTCTATTATGTGAATGCCATGGCATAGTATGTCGTTGTTATGCACACCATATCTTATTTCACATGGTGCAATAATGTTCCATTATGTGATTGACATGGCATAGTATGTGGTTGTTATGCACATCATGTCTTATTTGGGATGGTGCAATAATGTCCCATTATGTGATTGACATGGCATAGTATGTGGTTGTTATGCACACCATGTCTTATTTGGCATGGTGCAATAATATTATATTATGTGATTGACATGGCATAGTATGTGGTTGTTCAGTACACCATGTCTTATTTGGCATGGTGCAATAATGTTCCATTATGTGATTGACATGGCATAGTATGTGGTTGTTATGTACACCATGTCTTATTTGACATGGTGCACTAATGTTCCATTTTGTGATTGTCATGGCATAGCATGTGGTTGTTATGCACACCTTGTCTTATTTGACATGGTGCAATAATGTTCCATTATGTGATTGCCATGGCATAGTATGTGGTTGTTATGCACATCATTTTCATTTGCATGTTGCAATAATGTACTATTATGTGAGTGCCAAGGCATAGTATGTGGTTGCTATGCACACCATGTCTTATTTGACATGGTGCAATAATGTTCCATTATGTGATTGCCATGGCATAGTATGTGTGTTATGCACACCATGTCTTATTTGACATTCTGCAATAATGTTCCATTATGTGATTGCCATGGCATAGTATGTGGTTGTTATGCACACCATGTCTTATTTGACATGGTGCAATAATGTTCTATTATGTGATTGCCATGGCATAGTATGTGGTTGTTATCCACACCATGTCTTATTTGACATGGTGCAATAATGTTCCATTATGTGATTGCCATGGCTTAGTATGCGGTTGTTATGCACACCTTGTCTTATTTGACATGGTGTAATAATGTTATATTATGTGATTGCCATGGCATAGTATGTGGTTGTTATGCACACCCTGTATTATTTGACATGGTGCAATAATGTTCCATTATGTGATTGCCATGGCTTAGTATGCGGTTGTTATGCACACCTTGTCTTATTTGACATGGTGTAATAATGTTATATTATGTGATTGCCATGGCATAGTATGTGGTAGTTATGCTCACCATGTCTTATTTGACATGGTGCAATAATGTTCCATTATGTGATTGACATGTCATAGTATGTGGTTGTTATGCACATCATGTCTTATTTGACATGGTGCAATAATGTTCCATTATGTGATTGCCATGGCTTAGTATGCGGTTGTTATGCACACCTTGTCTTATTTGACATGGTGTAATAATGTTATATTATGTGATTGCCATGGCATAGTATGTGGTTGTTATGCACACCCTGTATTATTTGACATGGTGCAATAATGTTCCATTATGTGATTGCCATGGCTTAGTATGTGGTTGTTATGCACACCATGTCTTATTTGACATGGTGCAATAATGTTCTATTATGTGATTGCCATGGCATAGTATGTGGTTGTTATCCACACCATGTCTTATTTGACATGGTACAATAATGTTCCATTATGTGATTGCCATGGCTTAGTATGTGGTTGTTATGCACACCATGTCTTATTTGACATGGTGCAATAATGTTCCATTATGTGATTGCCATGGCTTAGTATGTGGTTGTTATGCACACCTTGTCTTATTTGACATGGTGCAATAATGTTCCATTATGTGATTACCATGGCATAGTACGTGGTTGTTATGCACATCATTTCTTACTTGCATGCAGCAATAATGCTCCGTTATGAGATTGCCATGGCATAGTATGTGGTTGTTATGCACACCATGACTTATTTGGCATGGTGCAATAATGTTCCATTATGTGGTTGCCATGGCATAGTATTTGGTTGTTATGCACACCATGTCTTATTTGACATGGTGCAATAATGTTCTATTATGTGATTGCCATGGCATAGTATGTGGTTGTTATCCACACCATGTCTTATTTGACATGGTGCAATAATGTTCCATTATGTGATTGCCATGGCTTAGTATGCGGTTGTTATGCACACCTTGTCTTATTTGACATGGTGTAATAATGTTATATTATGTGATTGCCATGGCATAGTATGTGGTTGTTATGCACACCCTGTATTATTTGACATGGTGCAATAATGTTCCATTATGTGATTGCCATGGCTTAGTATGCGGTTGTTATGCACACCTTGTCTTATTTGACATGGTGTAATAATGTTATATTATGTGATTGCCATGGCATAGTATGTGGTTGTTATCCACACCATGTCTTATTTGACATGGTACAATAATGTTCCATTATGTGATTGCCATGGCTTAGTATGTGGTTGTTATGCACACCATGTCTTATTTGACATGGTGCAATAATGTTCCATTATGTGATTGCCATGGCTTAGTATGTGGTTGTTATGCACACCTTGTCTTATTTGACATGGTGCAATAATGTTCCATTATGTGATTACCATGGCATAGTACGTGGTTGTTATGCACATCATTTCTTACTTGCATGCAGCAATAATGCTCCGTTATGAGATTGCCATGGCATAGTATGTGGTTGTTATGCACACCATGACTTATTTGGCATGGTACAATAATGTTCCATTATGTGATTGCCATGGCTTAGTATGTGGTTGTTATGCACACCATGTCTTATTTGACATGGTGCAATAATGTTCCATTATGTGATTGCCATGGCTTAGTATGTGGTTGTTATGCACACCTTGTCTTATTTGACATGGTGCAATAATGTTCCATTATGTGATTACCATGGCATAGTACGTGGTTGTTATGCACATCATTTCTTACTTGCATGCAGCAATAATGCTCCGTTATGAGATTGCCATGGCATAGTATGTGGTTGTTATGCACACCATGACTTATTTGGCATGGTGCAATAATGTTCCATTATGTGGTTGCCATGGCATAGTATTTGGTTGTTATGCACACCATGTCTTATTTGACATGGTGCAATAATGTTACATTATGTGATTGCCATGGCATAGTAAGTGGTTGTTATGCACACCATGACTTATTTGGCATAGTGCAATAATGTTCCATTATGTAAGTGCCATGGCATAGTATGTGGTTGTTATGCACATCATATCTTATTTGACATAGTGCAATAATGTTTCATTAGGTGATTGCCATGGCATAGTATGTGGTTGTTATGCACATCATTTCTTATTTGACATCATGCAATAATGTTCCATTATGTGATTGACATGGCATAGTATGTGGTTGTTATACACACCATATCTTATTTGACATGGTGCAATAATGTTCCATTATGTGATTGCCATGGCATAGTATGTGGTTGTTATGCACACCGTGTCTTATTTGACATGGTGCAATAATGTTCCATTATGTGATTGCCATAGCATAGTATGGGGTTGTTATGCACACCATGTCTTATTTGACATGGTGCAATAATGTTCTATTATGTGAATGCCATGGCATAGTATGTCGTTGTTATGCACACCATATCTTATTTCACATGGTGCAATAATGTTCCATTATGTGATTGACATGGCATAGTATGTGGTTGTTATGCACATCATGTCTTATTTGGGATGGTGCAATAATGTCCCATTATGTGATTGACATGGCATAGTATGTGGTTGTTATGCACACCATGTCTTATTTGGCATGGTGCAATAATATTATATTATGTGATTGACATGGCATAGTATGTGGTTGTTCAGTACACCATGTCTTATTTGGCATGGTGCAATAATGTTCCATTATGTGATTGACATGGCATAGTATGTGGTTGTTATGTACACCATGTCTTATTTGACATGGTGCACTAATGTTCCATTTTGTGATTGTCATGGCATAGCATGTGGTTGTTATGCACACCTTGTCTTATTTGACATGGTGCAATAATGTTCCATTATGTGATTGCCATGGCATAGTATGTGGTTGTTATGCACATCATTTTCATTTGCATGTTGCAATAATGTACTATTATGTGAGTGCCAAGGCATAGTATGTGGTTGCTATGCACACCATGTCTTATTTGACATGGTGCAATAATGTTCCATTATGTGATTGCCATGGCATAGTATGTGTGTTATGCACACCATGTCTTATTTGACATTCTGCAATAATGTTCCATTATGTGATTGCCATGGCATAGTATGTAGTTGTTATGCACACCATGTCTTATTTGACATGGTGCAATAATGTTCCATTATGTGATTGCCATGGCATAGTATGTGGTTGTTATGCACACCATGTCTTATTTGACATGGTGCAATAATGTTCCATTATGTGATTGCCATGGCATAGTATGTGGTTGTTATGCACACCATGTCTTATTTGACATCATGCAATGTTCCATTATGTGATTGACATGGCATAGTATGTGGTTGTTATGCACACCATGTCTTATTTGACATGGTGGAATAATGTTCCATTATGTGATTGCCATGGCATAGTATGTGGTTGTTATGTACACCATGTCTTATTTGATATGGTGCAATAATGTTCCATTATGTGATCGCCATGGCATAATATGTGGTCGTTATACACACCATGTCATATTTGGCTTGGTGCAATAATGTTCCATTATGTGATTGATGGCATAGTATGTGGTTGTTATGCACACTATGTCTTATTTGACATGGTGCAATAATGTTCCATTATGTGATTGCCATGGCATAGTATGTGGTTGTTATGCACACCATGTCTTATTTGACATCATGCAATGTTCCATTATGTGATTGACATGGCATAGTATGTGGTTGTTATGCACACCATGTCTTATTTGACATGGTGGAATAATGTTCCATTATGTGATTGCCATGGCATAGTATGTGGTTGTTATGTACACCATGTCTTATTTGATATGGTGCAATAATGTTCCATTATGTGATCGCCATGGCATAATATGTGGTCGTTATACACACCATGTCATATTTGGCTTGGTGCAATAATGTTCCATTATGTGATTGATGGCATAGTATGTGGTTGTTATGCACACTATGTCTTATTTGACATGGTGCAATAATGTTCTATAATGTGATTGCCATGGCATAGTATGTGGTTGTTATGCACACCATATCTTATTTGACATGGTGCAATAATGTTCTATTATGTGAATGCCATGACATAGTATGTGGTTGTTATGCACACCATGTCTTATTTCACATGGTGCAATAATGTTCCATTATGTGAATGACATGGCATAGTATGTGGTTGTTCGGTACACCATGTCTTATTTGGCATAGTGCTATAATGTTCCATTATGTGATTGACATGGCTTAGTATGTGGTTGTTATGCACACCTTGTCTTATTTGACATGGTGCAATAATGTTCCATTATGTGATTACCATGGCATAGTACGTGGTTGTTATGCACATCATTTCTTACTTGCATGCAGCAATAATGCTCCGTTATGAGATTGCCATGGCATAGTATGTGGTTGTTATGCACACCATGACTTATTTGGCATGGTGCAATAATGTTCCATTATGTGGTTGCCATGGCATAGTATTTGGTTGTTATGCACACCATGTCTTATTTGACATGGTGCAATAATGTTACATTATGTGATTGCCATGGCATAGTATGTGGTTGTTATGCATACCATGTCTTATTTGACGTGGTGCAATAATGTTTCATTTTGTAATTGCCATGGCATAATATGTGGTTGTTATGCACACCATGTCTTATTTGACATGGTGCAATAATGTTCCATTATGTGATTGACATGGCAAAGTATGTGGTTGTTATGCACACCATGTCTTATTTGACATGGTGCAATAATGTTCCATTATGTAAGTGCCATGGCATAGTATGTGGTTGTTATGCACACCATGACTTATTTGGCATAGTGCAATAATGTTCCATTATGTAAGTGCCATGGCATAGTATGTGGTTGTTATGCACATCATATCTTATTTGACATAGTGCAATAATGTTTCATTAGGTGATTGCCATGGCATTGTATGTGGTTGTTATACACATCATTTCTTATTTGACATCATGCAATAATGTTCCATTATGTGATTGACATGGCATAGTATGTGGTTGTTATGCACACCATATCTTATTTGACATGGTGCAATAATGTTCCATTATGTGATTGCCATGGCATAGTATGTGGTTGTTATGCACACCGTGTCTTATTTGACATGGTGCAATAATGTTCCATTATGTGATTGCCATAGCATAGTATGGGGTTGTTATGCACACCATGTCTTATTTGACATGGTGCAATAATGTTCTATTATGTGAATGCCATGGCATAGTATGTCGTTGTTATGCACACCATATCTTATTTCACATGGTGCAATAATGTTCCATTATGTGATTGACATGGCATAGTATGTGGTTGTTATGCACATCATGTCTTATTTGGGATGGTGCAATAATGTCCCATTATGTGATTGACATGGCATAGTATGTGGTTGTTATGCACACCATGTCTTATTTGGCATGGTGCAATAATATTATATTATGTGATTGACATGGCATAGTATGTGGTTGTTCAGTACACCATGTCTTATTTGGCATGGTGCAATAATGTTCCATTATGTGATTGACATGGCATAGTATGTGGTTGTTATGTACACCATGTCTTATTTGACATGGTGCACTAATGTTCCATTTTGTGATTGTCATGGCATAGCATGTGGTTGTTATGCACACCTTGTCTTATTTGACATGGTGCAATAATGTTCCATTATGTGATTGCCATGGCATAGTATGTGGTTGTTATGCACATCATTTTCATTTGCATGTTGCAATAATGTACTATTATGTGAGTGCCAAGGCATAGTATGTGGTTGCTATGCACACCATGTCTTATTTGACATGGTGCAATAATGTTCCATTATGTGATTGCCATGGCATAGTATGTGTGTTATGCACACCATGTCTTATTTGACATTCTGCAATAATGTTCCATTATGTGATTGCCATGGCATAGTATGTAGTTGTTATGCACACCATGTCTTATTTGACATGGTGCAATAATGTTCCATTATGTGATTGCCATGGCATAGTATGTGGTTGTTATGCACACCATGTCTTATTTGACATGGTGCAATAATGTTCCATTATGTGATTGCCATGGCATAGTATGTGGTTGTTATGCACACCATGTCTTATTTGACATCATGCAATGTTCCATTATGTGATTGACATGGCATAGTATGTGGTTGTTATGCACACCATGTCTTATTTGACATGGTGGAATAATGTTCCATTATGTGATTGCCATGGCATAGTATGTGGTTGTTATGTACACCATGTCTTATTTGATATGGTGCAATAATGTTCCATTATGTGATCGCCATGGCATAATATGTGGTCGTTATACACACCATGTCATATTTGGCTTGGTGCAATAATGTTCCATTATGTGATTGATGGCATAGTATGTGGTTGTTATGCACACTATGTCTTATTTGACATGGTGCAATAATGTTCTATAATGTGATTGCCATGGCATAGTATGTGGTTGTTATGCACACCATATCTTATTTGACATGGTGCAATAATGTTCTATTATGTGAATGCCATGACATAGTATGTGGTTGTTATGCACACCATATCTTATTTCACATGGTGCAATAATGTTCCATTATGTGAATGACATGGCATAGTATGTGGTTGTTCGGTACACCATGTCTTATTTGGCATAGTGCTATAATGTTCCATTATGTGATTGACATGGCATAGTATGTGGTTGTTATGTACACCATGTCTTCTTTGACATGGTGCACTAATGTTCCATTATGTGATTGCCATGGCATAGTATGTGGTTGTTATGCACATCATTTCTTATTTGACATGGTGCAATAATGTTCCATTATGTGATTATCATGGCATAGCATGTGGTTGTTATGCACACCTTGTCTTATTTGACATGGTGCAATAATGTTCCATTATGTGATTGCCATGGCATAGTATGTGATTGTTATGCACATCATTTTCATTTGCATGTTGCAATGATGTTCTATTATGTGATTGCCAAGGCATAGTATGTGGTTGATATGCACACCATGTCTTATTTGACATGGTGCAATAATGTTCCATTATGTGATTGCCATGGCATAGTATGTGGTTGTTATGCACACCATGTCTTATTTGACATGGTGCAATAATGTTCCATTATGTGATTGCCATGGCATAGTATGTGGTTGTTATGCACACCATGTCTTATTTGACATCATGCAATGTTCCATTATGTGATTGACATGGCATAGTATGTGGTTGTTATGCACACCATGTCTTATTTGACATGGTGGAATAATGTTCCATTATGTGATTGCCATGGCATAGTATGTGGTTGTTATGTACACCATGTCTTATTTGATATGGTGCAATAATGTTCCATTATGTGATCGCCATGGCATAATATGTGGTCGTTATACACACCATGTCATATTTGGCTTGGTGCAATAATGTTCCATTATGTGATTGATGGCATAGTATGTGGTTGTTATGCACACTATGTCTTATTTGACATGGTGCAATAATGTTCTATAATGTGATTGCCATGGCATAGTATGTGGTTGTTATGCACACCATATCTTATTTGACATGGTGCAATAATGTTCTATTATGTGAATGCCATGACATAGTATGTGGTTGTTATGCACACCATATCTTATTTCACATGGTGCAATAATGTTCCATTATGTGAATGACATGGCATAGTATGTGGTTGTTCGGTACACCATGTCTTATTTGGCATAGTGCTATAATGTTCCATTATGTGATTGACATGGCATAGTATGTGGTTGTTATGTACACCATGTCTTCTTTGACATGGTGCACTAATGTTCCATTATGTGATTGCCATGGCATAGTATGTGGTTGTTATGCACATCATTTCTTATTTGACATGGTGCAATAATGTTCCATTATGTGATTATCATGGCATAGCATGTGGTTGTTATGCACACCTTGTCTTATTTGACATGGTGCAATAATGTTCCATTATGTGATTGCCATGGCATAGTATGTGATTGTTATGCACATCATTTTCATTTGCATGTTGCAATGATGTTCTATTATGTGATTGCCAAGGCATAGTATGTGGTTGATATGCACACCATGTCTTATTTGACATGGTGCAATAATGTTCCATTATGTGATTGCCATGGCATAGTATGTGGTTGTTATGCACATCATTTCTTATTTACATGCTGCAATACTGCTCAGTTATGTGATTGCCATGGCATAGTATGTGGTTGTTATGCAAACCATGTCTTATTTGACATTCTGCAATAATGTTCCATTATGTGATTGCCATGGCATAGTATGTGGTTGTTATGCACACCATGTCTTATTTGACATGGTGCAATAATGTTTCATTATGTGATTGCCATGGCATAGTATGTGGTTGTTATGCACACCATGTCTTATTTGACATTCTGCAATAAGTTCCATTATGTGATTGCCATGGCATAGTATGTAGTTGTTATGCACACCATGTCTTATTTGACATGGTGCAATAATGTTCCATTATGTGATTGCCATGGCATAGTATGTGGTTGTTATGCACACCATGTCTTATTTGACATGGTGCAATAATGTTCCATTATGTGATTGCCATGGCATAATATGTGGTTGTTATGCACACCATGTCTTATTTGACATCATGCGATGTTCCATTATGTGATTGACATGGCATAGTATGTGGTTGTCATGCACACCATGTCTTATTTGACATGGTGGAATAATGTTCCTTTATGTGATTGACATTTCATAGTATGTGGTTGTTATGCACACCATGTCTTATTTGACATGGTGGAATAATGTTCCATTATGTGATTGCCATGGCATAGTATGTGGTTGTTATGCATACCATGTCTTATTTGACGTGGTGCAATAATGTTTCATTATGTAATTGCCATGGCATAGTATGTGGTTGTTATACACACCATGTCTTATTTGACATTGTGCAATAATGTTCCATTATGTGATTGACATGCCATAGTATGTGGTTGTTATGCACATCATGTCTTATTTGACATGGTGCAATAATGTTCCATTATGTGATTGCCATGGCATCGTATGTGGTTGTTATGCACACCATGACTTATTTGGCATGGTGCAATAATGTTCCATTATGTGATTGCCATTGCATAGTATGTGGTTGTTGTGCACACCATGTCATATTTGGCATGGTGCTATATTGTTCTGTTATGTGATTGCCATGGCGCATAGTATGTGGTTGTTGTGCACATCATGTCTTATTTGACATGGTGCAATAATGTTCCATCATGTGATTGCCATGGCATAGTATGTGGTTGTTGTGCACACCATGTCTTATTTGGCATGGTGCAATAATGTTCCATTATGTGATTGACATGGCATAGTATGTAGTTGTTATGCACATCATTTCTTATTTGCATGGTGCAATAATGTTACATTATGTGATTGCCATGGCATAGTATGTGGTTGTTATGCACATCATATCTTATTTGACATAGTGCAATAATGTTTCATTAGGTGATTGCCATGGCATAGTATGTGGTTGTTATGCACATCATTTCTTATTTGACATCATGCAATAATGTTCCATTATGTGATTGACATGGCATAGTATGTGGTTGTTATGCACACCATATCTTATTTGACATGGTGCAATAATGTTCCATTATGTGATTGCCATGGCATAGTATGTGATTGTTATGCACACCGTGTCTTATTTGACATGGTGCAATAATGTTCCATTATGTGATTGCCATGGCATAGTATGTGGTTGTTATGCACACCATGTCTTATTTGACATGGTGCAATAATGTTCCATTATGTGATTGACATGCCATAGTATGTGGTTGTTATGCACATCATGTCTTATTTGACATGGTGCAATAATGTTCCATTATGTGATTGCCATGGCATCGTATGTGGTTGTTATGCACACCATGACTTATTTGGCATGGTGCAATAATGTTCCATTATGTGATTGCCATTGCATAGTATGTGGTTGTTGTGCACACCATGTCATATTTGGCATGGTGCTATATTGTTCTGTTATGTGATTGCCATGGCATAGTATGTGGTTGTTATGCACACCATGTCTTATTTGACATGGTGCAATAATGTTCCATTATGTGATTGCCATGGCATAGTATGTGGTTGTTGTGCACACCATGTCTTATTTGGCATAGTGCTATAATGTTCCATTATGTGATTGACATGGCATAGTATGTGGTTGTTATGTACACCATGTCTTATTTGACATGGTGCACTAATGTTCCATTATGTGATTGCCATGGCATAGTATGTGGTTGTTATGCACATCATTTCTTGTTTGACATGGTGCAATAATGTTCCATTATGTGATTATCATGGCATAGCATGTGGTTGTTATGCACACCTTGTCTTATTTGACATGGTGCAATAATGTTCCATTATGTGATTGCCATGGCATAGTATGTGATTGTTATGCACATCATTTTCATTTGCATGTTGCAATGATGTTCCTTTATGTGATTGACATTTCATAGTATGTGGTTGTTATGCACACCATGTCTTATTTGACATGGTGGAATAATGTTCCATTATGTGATTGCCATGGCATAGTATGTGGTTGTTATGTACACCATGTCTTATTTGATATGGTGCAATAATGTTCCATTATGTGATCGCCATGGCATAATATGTGGTCGTTATACACACCATGTCATATTTGGCTTGGTGCAATAATGTTCCATTATGTGATTGATGGCATAGTATGTGGTTGTTATGCACACTATGTCTTATTTGACATGGTGCAATAATGTTCTATAATGTGATTGCCATGGCATAGTATGTGGTTGTTATGCACACCATATCTTATTTGACATGGTGCAATAATGTTCTATTATGTGAATGCCATGACATAGTATGTGGTTGTTATGCACACCATATCTTATTTCACATGGTGCAATAATGTTCCATTATGTGATTGACATGGCATAGTATGTGGTTGTTCGGTACACCATGTCTTATTTGGCATAGTGCTATAATGTTCCATTATGTGATTGACATGGCATAGTATGTGGTTGTTATGTACACCATGTCTTATTTGACATGGTGCACTAATGTTCCATTATGTGATTGCCATGGCATAGTATGTGGTTGTTATGCACATCATTTCTTATTTGACATGGTGCAATAATGTTCCATTATGTGATTATCATGGCATAGCATGTGGTTGTTATGCACACCTTGTCATATTTGACATGGTGCAATAATGTTCCATTATGTGATTGCCATGGCATAGTATGTGATTGTTATGCACATCATTTTCATTTGCATGTTGCAATGATGTTCTATTATGTGATTGCCAAGGCATAGTATGTGGTTGATATGCACACCATGTCTTATTTGACATGGTGCAATAATGTTCCATTATGTGATTGCCATGGCATAGTATGTGGTTGTTATGCACATCATTTCTTATTTACATGCTGCAATACTGCTCAGTTATGTGATTGCCATGGCATAGTATGTGGTTGTTATGCAAACCATGTCTTATTTGACATTCTGCAATAATGTTCCATTATGTGATTGCCGTGGCATAGTATGTGGTTGTTATGCACACCATGTCTTATTTGACATGGTGCAATAATGTTTCATTATGTGATTGCCATGGCATAGTATGTGGTTGTTATGCACACCATGTCTTATTTGACATTCTGCAATAAGTTCCATTATGTGATTGCCATGGCATAGTATGTAGTTGTTATGCACACCATGTCTTATTTGACATGGTGCAATAATGTTCCATTATGTGATTGCCATGGCATAGTATGTGGTTGTTATGCACACCATGTCTTATTTGACATGGTGCAATAATGTTCCATTATGTGATTGCCATGGCATAATATGTGGTTGTTATGCACACCATGTCTTATTTGACATCATGCGATGTTCCATTATGTGATTGACATGGCATAGTATGTGGTTGTCATGCACACCATGTCTTATTTGACATGGTGGAATAATGTTCCTTTATGTGATTGACATTTCATAGTATGTGGTTGTTATGCACACCATGTCTTATTTGACATGGTGGAATAATGTTCCATTATGTGATTGCCATGGCATAGTATGTGGTTGTTATGTACACCATGTCTTATTTGATATGGTGCAATAATGTTCCATTATGTGATCGCCATGGCATAATATGTGGTCGTTATACACACCATGTCATATTTGGCTTGGTGCAATAATGTTCCATTATGTGATTGATGGCATAGTATGTGGTTGTTATGCACACTATGTCTTATTTGACATGGTGCAATAATGTTCTATAATGTGATTGCCATGGCATAGTATGTGGTTGTTATGCACACCATATCTTATTTGACATGGTGCAATAATGTTCTATTATGTGAATGCCATGACATAGTATGTGGTTGTTATGCACACCATATCTTATTTCACATGGTGCAATAATGTTCCATTATGTGATTGACATGGCATAGTATGTGGTTGTTCGGTACACCATGTCTTATTTGGCATAGTGCTATAATGTTCCATTATGTGATTGACATGGCATAGTATGTGGTTGTTATGTACACCATGTCTTATTTGACATGGTGCACTAATGTTCCATTATGTGATTGCCATGGCATAGTATGTGGTTGTTATGCACATCATTTCTTATTTGACATGGTGCAATAATGTTCCATTATGTGATTATCATGGCATAGCATGTGGTTGTTATGCACACCTTGTCTTATTTGACATGGTGCAATAATGTTCCATTATGTGATTGCCATGGCATAGTATGTGATTGTTATGCACATCATTTTCATTTGCATGTTGCAATGATGTTCTATTATGTGATTGCCAAGGCATAGTATGTGGTTGATATGCACACCATGTCTTATTTGACATGGTGCAATAATGTTCCATTATGTGATTGCCATGGCATAGTATGTGGTTGTTATGCACATCATTTCTTATTTACATGCTGCAATACTGCTCAGTTATGTGATTGCCATGGCATAGTATGTGGTTGTTATGCAAACCATGTCTTATTTGACATTCTGCAATAATGTTCCATTATGTGATTGCCGTGGCATAGTATGTGGTTGTTATGCACACCATGTCTTATTTGACATGGTGCAATAATGTTTCATTATGTGATTGCCATGGCATAGTATGTGGTTGTTATGCACACCATGTCTTATTTGACATTCTGCAATAAGTTCCATTATGTGTTTGCCATGGCATAGTATGTAGTTGTTATGCACACCATGTCTTATTTGACATGGTGCAATAATGTTCCATTATGTGATTGCCATGGCATAGTATGTGGTTGTTATGCACACCATGTCTTATTTGACATGGTGCAATAATGTTCCATTATGTGATTGCCATGGCATAATATGTGGTTGTTATGCACACCATGTCTTATTTGACATCATGCGATGTTCCATTATGTGATTGACATGGCATAGTATGTGGTTGTCATGCACACCATGTCTTATTTGACATGGTGGAATAATGTTCCTTTATGTGATTGACATTTCATAGTATGTGGTTGTTATGCACACCATGTCTTATTTGACATGGTGGAATAATGTTCCATTATGTGATTGCCATGGCATAGTATGTGGTTGTTATGCATACCATGTCTTATTTGACGTGGTGCAATAATGTTTCATTATGTAATTGCCATGGCATAGTATGTGGTTGTTATACACACCATGTCTTATTTGACATGGTGCAATAATGTTCCATTATGTGATTGACATGGCATAGTATGTGGTTGTTATGCACACCATGTCTTATTTGACATTGTGCAATAATGTTCCATTATGTGATTGACATGGCATAGTATGTGGTTGTTATGCACACCATGTCTTATTTGACATGGTGCAATAATGTTCCATTATGTGATTATCATGGCATAGCATGTGGTTGTTATGCACACCTTGTCATATTTGACATGGTGCAATAATGTTCCATTATGTGATTGCCATGGCATAGTATGTGATTGTTATGCACATCATTTTCATTTGCATGTTGCAATGATGTTCTATTATGTGATTGCCAAGGCATAGTATGTGGTTGATATGCACACCATGTCTTATTTGACATGGTGCAATAATGTTCCATTATGTGATTGCCATGGCATAGTATGTGGTTGTTATGCACATCATTTCTTATTTACATGCTGCAATACTGCTCAGTTATGTGATTGCCATGGCATAGTATGTGGTTGTTATGCAAACCATGTCTTATTTGACATTCTGCAATAATGTTCCATTATGTGATTGCCGTGGCATAGTATGTGGTTGTTATGCACACCATGTCTTATTTGACATGGTGCAATAATGTTTCATTATGTGATTGCCATGGCATAGTATGTGGTTGTTATGCACACCATGTCTTATTTGACATTCTGCAATAAGTTCCATTATGTGATTGCCATGGCATAGTATGTAGTTGTTATGCACACCATGTCTTATTTGACATGGTGCAATAATGTTCCATTATGTGATTGCCATGGCATAGTATGTGGTTGTTATGCACACCATGTCTTATTTGACATGGTGCAATAATGTTCCATTATGTGATTGCCATGGCATAATATGTGGTTGTTATGCACACCATGTCTTATTTGACATCATGCGATGTTCCATTATGTGATTGACATGGCATAGTATGTGGTTGTCATGCACACCATGTCTTATTTGACATGGTGGAATAATGTTCCTTTATGTGATTGACATTTCATAGTATGTGGTTGTTATGCACACCATGTCTTATTTGACATGGTGGAATAATGTTCCATTATGTGATTGCCATGGAATAGTATGTGGTTGTTATGTACACCATGTCTTATTTGATATGGTGCAATAATGTTCCATTATGTGATCGCCATGGCATAATATGTGGTCGTTATACACACCATGTCATATTTGGCTTGGTGCAATAATGTTCCATTATGTGATTGATGGCATAGTATGTGGTTGTTATGCACACTATGTCTTATTTGACATGGTGCAATAATGTTCTATAATGTGATTGCCATGGCATAGTATGTGGTTGTTATGCACACCATATCTTATTTGACATGGTGCAATAATGTTCTATTATGTGAATGCCATGACATAGTATGTGGTTGTTATGCACACCATATCTTATTTCACATGGTGCAATAATGTTCCATTATGTGATTGACATGGCATAGTATGTGGTTGTTCGGTACACCATGTCTTATTTGGCATAGTGCTATAATGTTCCATTATGTGATTGACATGGCATAGTATGTGGTTGTTATGTACACCATGTCTTATTTGACATGGTGCACTAATGTTCCATTATGTGATTGCCATGGCATAGTATGTGGTTGTTATGCACATCATTTCTTATTTGACATGGTGCAATAATGTTCCATTATGTGATTATCATGGCATAGCATGTGGTTGTTATGCACACCTTGTCTTATTTGACATGGTGCAATAATGTTCCATTATGTGATTGCCATGGCATAGTATGTGATTGTTATGCACATCATTTTCATTTGCATGTTGCAATGATGTTCTATTATGTGATTGCCAAGGCATAGTATGTGGTTGATATGCACACCATGTCTTATTTGACATGGTGCAATAATGTTCCATTATGTGATTGCCATGGCATAGTATGTGGTTGTTATGCACATCATTTCTTATTTACATGCTGCAATACTGCTCAGTTATGTGATTGCCATGGCATAGTATGTGGTTGTTATGCAAACCATGTCTTATTTGACATTCTGCAATAATGTTCCATTATGTGATTGCCGTGGCATAGTATGTGGTTGTTATGCACACCATGTCTTATTTGACATGGTGCAATAATGTTTCATTATGTGATTGCCATGGCATAGTATGTAGTTGTTATGCACACCATGTCTTATTTGACATGGTGCAATAATGTTCCATTATGTGATTGCCATGGCATAGTATGTGGTTGTTATGCACACCATGTCTTATTTGACATGGTGCAATAATGTTCCATTATGTGATTGCCATGGCATAATATGTGGTTGTTATGCACACCATGTCTTATTTGACATCATGCGATGTTCCATTATGTGATTGACATGGCATAGTATGTGGTTGTCATGCACACCATGTCTTATTTGACATGGTGGAATAATGTTCCTTTATGTGATTGACATTTCATAGTATGTGGTTATGCACACCATGTCTTATTTGACATGGTGGAATAATGTTCCATTATGTGATTGCCATGGCATAGTATGTGGTTGTTATGCATACCATGTCTTATTTGACGTGGTGCAATAATGTTTCATTATGTAATTGCCATGGCATAGTATGTGGTTGTTATACACACCATGTCTTATTTGACATGGTGCAATAATGTTCCATTATGTGATTGACATGGCATAGTATGTGGTTGTTATGCACACCATGTCTTATTTGACATTGTGCAATAATGTTCCATTATGTGATTGACATGCCATAGTATGTGGTTGTTATGCACATCATGTCTTATTTGACATGGTGCAATAATGTTCCATTATGTGATTGCCATGGCATCGTATGTGGTTGTTATGCACACCATGACTTATTTGGCATGGTGCAATAATGTTCCATTATGTGATTGCCATTGCATAGTATGTGGTTGTTGTGCACACCATGTCATATTTGGCATGGTGCTATATTGTTCTGTTATGTGATTGCCATGGCGCTTAGTATGTGGTTGTTGTGCACATCATGTCTTATTTGACATGGTGCAATAATGTTCCATCATGTGATTGCCATGGCATAGTATGTGGTTGTTGTGCACACCATGTCTTATTTGGCATGGTGCAATAATGTTCCATTATGTGATTGACATGGCATAGTATGTAGTTGTTATGCACATCATTTCTTATTTGCATGGTGCAATAATGTTACATTATGTGATTGCCATGGCATAGTATGTGGTTGTTATGCACATCATATCTTATTTGACATAGTGCAATAATGTTTCATTAGGTGATTGCCATGGCATAGTATGTGGTTGTTATGCACATCATTTCTTATTTGACATCATGCAATAATGTTCCATTATGTGATTGACATGGCATAGTATGTGGTTGTTATGCACACCATATCTTATTTGACATGGTGCAATAATGTTCCATTATGTGATTGCCATGGCATAGTATGTGGTTGTTATGCACACCGTGTCTTATTTGACATGGTGCAATAATGTTCCATTATGTGATTGCCATGGCATAGTATGTGGTTGTTATGCACACCATGTCTTATTTGACATGGTGCAATAATGTTCCATTATGTGATTGACATGCCATAGTATGTGGTTGTTATGCACATCATGTCTTATTTGACATGGTGCAATAATGTTCCATTATGTGATTGCCATGGCATCGTATGTGGTTGTTATGCACACCATGTCTTATTTGACATGGTGCAATAATGTTCCATTATGTGATTGCCATGGCATAGTATGTGGTTGTTATGCACATCATTTCTTATTTACATGCTGCAATACTGCTCAGTTATGTGATTGCCATGGCATAGTATGTGGTTGTTATGCAAACCATGTCTTATTTGACATTCTGCAATAATGTTCCATTATGTGATTGCCATGGCATAGTATGTGGTTGTTATGCACACCATGTCTTATTTGACATGGTGCAATAATGTTTCATTATGTGATTGCCATGGCATAGTATGTGGTTGTTATGCACACCATGTCTTATTTGACATTCTGCAATAATGTTCCATTATGTGATTGCCATGGCATAGTATGTAGTTGTTATGCACACCATGTCTTATTTGACATGGTGCAATAATGTTCCATTATGTGATTGCCATGGCATAGTATGTGGTTGTTATGCACACCATGTCTTATTTGACATGGTGCAATAATGTTCCATTATGTGATTGCCATGGCATAGTATGTGGTTGTTATGCACACCATGTCTTATTTGACATCATGCAATGTTCCATTATGTGATTGACATGGCATAGTATGTGGTTGTTATGCACACCATATCTTATTTGACATAGTGCAATAATGTTTCATTAGGTGATTGCCATGGCATAGTATGTTGTTGTTATGCACATCATTTCTTATTTGACATCATGCAATAATGTTCCATTATGTGATTGACATGGCATAGTATGTGGTTGTTATGCACACCATATCTTATTTGACATGGTGCAATAATGTTCCATTATGTGATTGCCATGGCATAGTATGTGGTTGTTATGCACACCGTGTCTTATTTGACATGGTGCAATAATGTTCCATTATGTGATTGCCATGGCATAGTATGTGGTTATGCACATCATTTCTTATTTGCATGGTGCAATATTGTTCCATTATGTGATTATCATGGCATAGCATGTGGTTGTTATGCACACCTTGTCTTATTTGACATGGTGCAATAATGTTCCATTATGTGATTGCCATGGCATAGTATGTGATTGTTATGCACATCATTTTCATTTGCATGTTGTAATAATGTTCTATTATGTGATTGCCAAGGCATAGTATGTGGTTGCTATGCACACCATGTCTTATTTGACATGGTGCAATAATGTTCCATTATGTGATTGCCATGGCATAGTATGTGGTTGTTATGCATATCATTTCTTATTTACATGCTGCAATACTGCTCAGTTATGTGATTGCCATGGCATAGTATGTGGTTGTTATGCACACCATGTCTTATTTGACATGGAGCAATAATGTTCCATTATGTGATTGCCATGGCATAGTATGTGGTTGTTATGCACACTATGTCTTATTTGACATTCTGCAATAATGTTCTATTATGTGATTGCCATGGCATAGTATGTAGTTGTTATGCACACCATGTCTTATTTGACATGGTGCAATAATGTTCCATTATGTGATTGCCATGGCATAGTATGTGGTTGTTATGCACACCATGTCTTATTTGACATGGTGCAATAATGTTCCATTATGTGATTGCCATGGCATAGTATGTGGTTGTTATGCACACCATGTCTTATTTGACATGGTGCAATAATGTTCCATTATGTGATTGCCATGGCATAGTATGTGGTTGTTATGCACACCATGTCTTATTTGACATGGTGCAATAATGTTCCATTATGTGATTGCCATGGCATAGTATGTGGTTGTTATACACATCATGTCTTATTTGACATGGTGCAATAATGTTCCATTATGTGATTGCCATGGCATAGTATGTGGTTGTTATGCGCACCATGTCTTATTTGACATGGTGCAATAATGTTCCATTATGTGATTGCCATGGCATAGTATGTGGTTGTTATGCACACCATGTCTTATTTGACATGGTGCAATAATGTTCCATTATGTGATTGCCATGGCATCATATGTGGTTGTTATGCACACCATGTCTTATTTGACATGGTGCAATAATGTTCCATTATGTGATTGCCATGGCATAGTTAGTGGTTGTTATGCACACCATGTCTTATTTGACATGGTGCAATAATGTTCCATTATG
The DNA here is from genome assembly GCF_978046115.1 of Saccoglossus kowalevskii. Taxonomy (NCBI): domain Eukaryota; kingdom Metazoa; phylum Hemichordata; class Enteropneusta; family Harrimaniidae; genus Saccoglossus; species Saccoglossus kowalevskii. The sequence continues at coordinate 11,284,292 of NC_140658.1, read as the reverse complement.
TGATTGCCATGGCATAGTATGTGGTTGTTATGCACACCATGTCTTATTTGACATGGTGCAATAATGTTCCATTATGTGATTGCCATGGCATAGTATGTGGTTGTTTTGCACACCATGTCTTATTTGACATCATGCAATGTTCCATTATGTGACGGACATGGCATAGTATGTGGTTGTTATGCACACCATGTCTTATTTGACATGGTGCAATAATGTTCCATTATGTGATTGCCATGGCATAGTATGTGGTTGTTTTGCACACCATGTCTTATTTGACATGGTGCAATAATGTTCCATTATGTGATTGCCATGGCATAGTATGTGGTTGTTTTGCACACCATGTCTTATTTGACATCATGCAATGTTCCATTATGTGATTGACATGGCATAGTATGTGGTTGTTATGCACACCATGTCTTATTTGACATGGTGGAATAATGTTCCATTATGTGATTGACATTTCATAGTATGTGGTTGTTATGCACACCATGTCTTATTTGACATGGTGCAATAATGTTCAATTATGTGATTGACATTTCATAGTATGTGGTTATTATGCACACCATGTCTTATTTGACATGGTGGAATAATGTTCCATTATGTGATTGCCATGGCATAATATGTGGTCGTTATACACACCATGTCATATTTGGCTTGGTGCAATAATGTTCCATTATGTGATTGATGGCATAGTATGTGGTTGTAATGCACACTATGTCTTATTTGACATGGTGCCATAATGTTCTATAATGTGATTGCCATGGCATAGTATGTGGTTGTTATGCACACCATATCTTATTTGACATGGTGTAATAATGTTCCATTATGTGATTGCCATGGCATAGTATGTGGTTGTTATGCACACCATGTCTTATTTGACATGGTGTAGTAATGTTCCATTATGTGATTGCCATGGCATATGATGTGGTTGTTATGCACACCATATCTTATTTGACATGGTGCAATAATGTTCCATTATGTGATTGCCATGGCATAGTATGTGGTTGTTATGCACACCATGTCTTATTTGACATGGTGCAATAATGTTCCATTATGTGATTGCCATAGCATTGTATGTGGTTGTTATGCACACCATGTCTTATTTGACATGGTGCAATAATGTTCTATTATGTGAATGCCATGACATAGTATGTGGTTGTTATGCACACCATATCTTGTTTGACATGGTGCAATAATGTTCCATTATGTGATTGACATGGCATAGTATGTGGTTGTTCGGTACACCATGTCTTATTTGGCATAGTGCTATAATGTTCCATTATGTGATTGACATGGCATAGTATGTAGTTGTTATGCACACCATGTCTTATTTGACATGGTGCAATAATGTTCCATTATGTGATTGCCATGGCATAGTATGTGGTTGTTATGCACACCATGTCTTATTTGACATGGTGCAATAATGTTCCATTATGTGATTGCCATGGCATTGTATGTGGTTGTTATGCACACCATGTCTTATTTGACATCATGCAATGTTCCATTATGTGATTGACATGGCATAGTATGTGGTTGTTATGCACACCATGTCTTATTTGACATGGTGGAATAATGTTCCATTATGTGATTGCCATGGCATAGTATGTGGTTGTTATGCACACCATGTCTTATTTGATATGGTGCAATAATGTTCCATTATGTGATCGCCATGGCATAATATGTGGTCGTTATACACACCATGTCATATTTGGCTTGGTGCAATAATGTTCCATTATGTGATTGATGGCATAGTATGTGGTTGTTATGCACACTATGTCTTATTTGACATGGTGCAATAATGTTCTATTATGTGAATGCCATGACATAGTATGTGGTTGTTATGCACACCATATCTTATTTCACATGGTGCAATAATGTTCCATTATGTGATTGACATGGCATAGTATGTGGTTGTTCGGTACACCATGTCTTATTTGGCATAGTGCTATAATGTTCCATTATGTGATTGACATGGCATAGTATGTGGTTGTTATGTACACCATGTCTTATTTGACATGGTGCACTAATGTTCCATTATGTGATTGCCATGGCATAGTATGTGGTTGTTATGCACATCATTTCTTATTTGACATGGTGCAATAATGTTCCATTATGTGATTATCATGGCATAGCATGTGGTTGTTATGCACACCTTGTCTTATTTGACATGGTGCAATAATGTTCCATTATGTGATTGCCATGGCATAGTATGTGATTGTTATGCACATCATTTTCATTTGCATGTTGCAATAATGTTCTATTATGTGATTGCCAAGGCATAGTATGTAGTTGTTATGCACACCATGTCTTATTTGACATGGTGCAATAATGTTCCATTATGTGATTGCCATGGCATAGTATGTGGTTGTTATGCACACCATGTCTTATTTGACATGGTGCAATAATGTTCCATTATGTGATTGCCATGGCATAGTATGTGGTTGTTATGCACACCATGTCTTATTTGACATCATGCAATGTTCCATTATGTGATTGACATGGCATAGTATGTGGTTGTTATGCACACCATGTCTTATTTGACATGGTGGAATAATGTTCCATTATGTGATTGACATTTCATAGTATGTGGTTGTTATGCACACCATGTCTTATTTGACATGGTGCAATAATGTTCAATTATGTGATTGACATTTCATAGTATGTGGTTATTATGCACACCATGTCTTATTTGACATGGTGGAATAATGTTCCATTATGTGATTGCCATGGCATAATATGTGGTCGTTATACACACCATGTCATATTTGGCTTGGTGCAATAATGTTCCATTATGTGATTGATGGCATAGTATGTGGTTGTAATGCACACTATGTCTTATTTGACATGGTGCAATAATGTTCTATAATGTGATTGCCATGGCATAGTATGTGGTTGTTATGCACACCATATCTTATTTGACATGGTGTAATAATGTTCCTTTATGTGATTGACATTTCATAGTATGTGGTTGTTATGCACACCATGTCTTATTTGACATGGTGGAATAATGTTCCATTATGTGATTGCCATGGCATAGTATGTGGTTGTTATGCACACCATATCTTATTTGACATGGTGCAATAATGTTCCATTATGTGATTGCCATGGCATAGTATGTGGTTGTTATGCACACCATGTCTTATTTGACATGGTGCAATAATGTTCCATTATGTGATTGCCATAGCATTGTATGTGGTTGTTATGCACACCATGTCTTATTTGACATGGTGCAATAATGTTCTATTATGTGAATGCCATGACATAGTATGTGGTTGTTATGCACACCATGTCTTATTTGACATTGTGCAATAATGTTCCATTATGTGATTGACATGCCATAGTATGTGGTTGTTATGCACATCATGTCTTATTTGACATGGTGCAATAATGTTCCATTATGTGATTGCCATGGCATCGTATGTGGTTGTTATGCACACCATGACTTATTTGGCATGGTGCAATAATGTTCCATTATGTGATTGCCATTGCATAGTATGTGGTTGTTGTGCACACCATGTCATATTTGGCATGGTGCTATATTGTTCTGTTATGTGATTGCCATGGCGCATAGTATGTGGTTGTTGTGCACACCATGTCGTATTTGGCATGGTGCTATATTGTTCTGTTATGTGATTGCCATGGCATAGTATGTGGTTGTTATGCTCGCCATGTCTTATTTGACATGGTGCAATAATGTTTCATTAGGTTATTGCCATGGCATAGTATGTGGTTGTTATGCACATCATTTCTTATTTGACATCATGCAATAATGTTCCATTATGTGATTGACATGGCATAGTATGTGGTTGTTATGCACACCGTGTCTTATTTGACATGGTGCAATAATGTTCCATTATGTGATTGCCATGGCATATTATGTGGTTGTTATGCACACCATGTCTTATTTGACATGGTGCAATAATGTTCCATTATGTGATTGACATGCCATAGTATGTGGTTGTTATGCACATCATGTCTTATTTGACATGGTGCAATAATGTTCCATTATGTGATTGCCATGGCATCGTATGTGGTTGTTATGCACACCATGACTTATTTGGCATGGTGCAATAATGTTCCTTTATGTGATTGCCATTGCATAGTATGTGGTTGTTGTGCACACCATGTCGTATTTGGCATGGTGCTATATTGTTCTGTTATGTGATTGCCATGGCATAGTATGTGGTTGTTATGCACACAATGTCTTATTTGACATGGTGCAATAATGTTCCATTATGTGATTGCCATGGCATAGTATGTGGTTGTTATGCACACCGTGTCTTATTTGACATGGTGCAATAATGTTCCATTATGTGATTGACATGGCATAGTATGTGGTTGTTATGTACACCATGTCTTATTTGACATGGTGCAATAATGTTCCGTTATGTGATTGCCATGGCATAGTATGTGGTTATGCACATCATTTCTTATTTGCATGGTGCAATAATGTTCCATTATGTGATTATCATGGCATAGCATGTGGTTGTTATGCACACCTTGTCTTATTTGACATGGTGCAATAATGTTCCATTATGTGATTGCCATGGCATAGTATGTGGTTGTTATGCACATCATTTTTATTTGCATGTTGCAATAATGTTCTATTATGTGATTGCCAAGGCATAGTATGTGGTTGCTATGCACACCATGTCTTATTTGACATGGTGCAATAATGTTCCATTATGTGATTGCCGTGGCATAGTATGTGGTTGTTATGCACATCATTTCTTATTTGCATGCTGCAATACTGCTCAGTTATGTGATTGCCATGGCATAGTATGTGGTTGTTATGCACACCATGTCTTATTTGACATTCTGCAATAATGTTCCATTATGTGATTGCCATGGCATAGTATGTGGTTGTTATGCACACCATGTCTTATTTGACATGGTGCAATAATGTTTCATTATGTGATTGCCATGGCATAGTATGTGGTTGTTATGCACACCATGTCTTATTTGACATCATGCAATAATGTTCCATTATGTGATTGACATGGCAAAGTATGTGGTTGTTATGCACACCATGTCTTATTTGACATCGTGCAATAATGTTCCATTATGTGATTGTCATGGCATAGAATGTGATTGTCATGCACACCATGTCTTATTTGACATGCTGCAATATTGTTCCATTATGTGATTGCCATGGCACAGTATGTGGTTGTTATGCACATCATTTCTTATTTGCATGCTGCAATACTGCTCAGTTATGTGATTGCCATGGCATAGTATGTGGTTGTTATGCACACTATGTCTTATTTGACATGGTGCAATAATGTTCTATTATGTGATTGTCATGGCATAGTATGTGGTTGTTATGCACACCATATCTTATTTGACATGGTGTAATAATGTTCCATTATGTGATTGCTATGACATAGTATGTGGTTGTTATGCACACCATGTCTTATTTGACATGGTGTAATAATGTTCCATTATGTGATTGCCATGGCATAGTATGTGGTTGTTATGCACACCATATCTTATTTGACATGGTGCAATAATGTTCTATTATGTGAATACCATGGCATAGTATGTGGTTGTTATGCACACCATGTCTTATTTGACATGGTGCAATAATGTTCTATTATGTGATTGTCATGGCATAGTATGTGGTTGCTATGCACACCATTTTCATTTGCATGTTGCAATAATGTTCTAGTATGTGATTGCCAAGGCATAGTATGTGGTTGTTATGCACACCCTATCTTATTTGGCTTGTTGCAATAATGTTTCATTATGTGATTGCCATGGCATAGTATGTGGTTGTTATGCACACCATGTCTTATTTGGCTTGGTGCAATAATGTTCCATTATGTGATTGACATGGCATAGTATGTGGTTGTTATGCACACCATGTCTTATTTGACATCGTGCAACAATGTTCCATTATGTGATTGTCATGGCATAGTATGTGGTTGTCATGCACACCATGTCTTATTTGACATGCTGCAATATTGTTCCATTATGTGATTGCCATGGCATAGTATGTGGTTGTTATGCACATCATTTCTTATTTGCATGCTGCAATACTGCTCAGTTATGTGAATGCCATGGCATAGTATGTGGTTGTTATGCACACCATATCTTATTTCACATGGTGCAATAATGTTCCATTATGTGATTGACATGGCATAGTATGTGGTTGTTCAGTACACCATGTCTTATTTGGCATGGTGCAATAATGTTCCATTAAGTGATTGACATGGCATAGTATGTGGTTGTTATGTACACCATGTCTTATTTGACATGGTGCACTAATGTTCCATTATGTGATTGCCATGGCATAGTATGTGGTTGTTATGCACATCATTTCTTATTTGCATGGTGCAATAATGTTCCATTATGTGATTGTCATGGCATAGCATGTGGTTGTTATGCACACCTTGTCTTATTTGACATGGTGCAATAATGTTCCATTATGTGATTGCCATGGCATAGTATGTGGTTGTTATGCACATCATTTTCATTTGCATGTTGCAATAATGTTCTATTATGTGATTGCCAAGGCATAGTATGTGGTTGTTATGCACACCATATCTTATTTGGCTTGTTGCAATAATGTTTCATTATGTGATTGCCATGGCATAGTATGTGGTTGTTATGCACACCATATCTTATTTGGCTTGTTGCAATAATGTTTCATTATGTGATTGCCATGGCATAGTATGTGGTTGTTATGCACACCATGTCTTATTTGGCTTGTTGCAATAATGTTCCATTATGTGATTGCCATGGCATAGTATGTGGTTGTTATGCACACCATGTCTTATTTGGCTTGGTGCAATAATGTTCCATTATGTGATTGCCATGGCATAGTATGTGGTTGTTATGCACACCATGTCTTATTTGACATGGTGCAATAATGTTCCATTATGTGATTGCCATAGCATAGTATGTGGTTGTTATGCACACCATGTCTTATTTGACATGGTGCAATAATGTTTCATTATGTGATTGCCATGGCATAGTATGTGGTTTTTATGCACACCATGTCTTATTTGACATGGTGCAATAATGTCCCATTATGTGATAGACATGGCATAGTATGTGGTTGTTATGCACACCATGTCTTATTTGACATGGTGCAATAATGTTCCTTTATGTGATTGACATGACATAGTATGTGGTTGTTATGCACACCATGTCTTATTTGTCATGGTGCAATAATATTCTATTTTGTGATTGACATGGCATAGTATGTGGTTGTTCAGTACACCATGTCTTATTTGACATGGTGCAATAATGTTCCATTATGTGATTGACATGGCATAGTATGTGGTTGTTATGCACACCATGTCTTATTTGACATGGTGCAATAATGTCCCATTATGTGATAGACATGGCATAGTATGTGGTTGTTATGCACACCATGTCTTATTTGACATGGTGCAATAATGTTCCTTTATGTGATTGACATGGCATAGCATGTGGTTGTTATGCACACCATGTCTTATTTGTCATGGTGCAATAATATTCTATTATGTGATTGACATGGCATAGTATGTGGTTGTTATGTACACCATGTCTTATTTGACATGGTGCAATAATGTTCCATTATGTGATTGACATGGCATAGTATGTGGTTGTTCAGTACACCATGTCTTATTTGACATGGTGCAATAATGTTCCATTATGTGATAGACATGGCATAGTATGTGGTTGTTATGCACACCATGTCTTATTTGACATGGTGCAATAATGTTCCTTTATGTGATTGACATGACATAGTATGTGGTTGTTATGCACACCATGTCTTATTTGTCATGGTGCAATAATATTCTATTATGTGATTGACATGGCATAGTATGTGGTTGTTCAGTACACCATGTCTTATTTGACATGGTGCAATAATGTTCCATTATGTGATTGACATGGCATAGTATGTGGTTGTTCAGTACACCATGTCTTATTTGACATGGTGCAATAATGTTCCATTATGTGATTGACATGGCATAGTATGTGGTTGTTATGTACACCATGTCTTATTTGACATGGTGCAATAATGTTCCATTATGTGATTGCCATGGCATAGTGTGTGGTTGTTATGCACACCATGTCTTATTTGACATTGTGCAATAATGTTCCATTATGTGATTGACATGGCGTAGTATGTGGTTGTTATGCACACCATGTCTTATTTGACATCGTGCAATAATGCTCCATTATGTGATTGCCATGGCATAGTATGTGGTTGTTATGCACACCATGTCTTATTTGACATGGTGCAATAATGTTCCATTATGTGATTGCCATAGCATAGTATGTGGTTGTTATGCACACCATGTCTTATTTGACATGGTGCAATAATGTTCTATTATGTGAATGCCATGGCATAGTATGTGGTTGTTATGCACACCATATCTTATTTCACATGGTGCAATAATGTTCCATTATGTGATTGACATGGCATAGTATGTGGTTGTTCAGTACACCATGTTTTATTTGGCATGGTGCAATAATGTTCCATTATGTGATTGACATGGCATAGTATGTGGTTGTTATGTACACCATGTCTTATTTGACATGGTGCACTAATGTTCCATTATGTGATTGCCATGGCATAGTATGTGGTTGTTGTGCACATCATTTCTTATTTGACATGGTGCAATAATGTTCCATTATGTGATTGCCATGGCATAGTATGTGGTTGTTCAGTAAACCATGTCTTATTTGGCATGGTGCAATAATGTTCCATTATGTGATTGACATGGCAAAGTATGTGGTTGTTATGTACACCATGTCTTATTTGGCATAGTGCTATAATGTTCCATTATGTGATTGACATGGCATAGTATGTGGTTGTTATGTACACCATGTCTTATTTGACATGGTGCACTAATGTTCCATTATGTGATTGCCATGGCATAGTATGTGGTTGTTATGCACATCATTTCTTATTTGACATGGTGCAATAATGTTCCATTATGTGATTATCATGGCATAGCATGTGGTTGTTATGCACACCTTGTCTTATTTGACATGGTGCAATAATGTTCCATTATGTGATTGCCATGGCATAGTATGTGATTGTTATGCACATCATTTTCATTTGCATGTTGCAATGATGTTCTATTATGTGATTGCCAAGGCATAGTATGTGGTTGATATGCACACCATGTCTTATTTGACATGGTGCAATAATGTTCCATTATGTGATTGCCATGGCATAGTATGTGGTTGTTATGCACATCATTTCTTATTTACATGCTGCAATACTGCTCAGTTATGTGATTGCCATGGCATAGTATGTGGTTGTTATGCAAACCATGTCTTATTTGACATTCTGCAATAATGTTCCATTATGTGATTGCCGTGGCATAGTATGTGGTTGTTATGCACACCATGTCTTATTTGACATGGTGCAATAATGTTTCATTATGTGATTGCCATGGCATAGTATGTGGTTGTTATGCACACCATGTCTTATTTGACATTCTGCAATAAGTTCCATTATGTGTTTGCCATGGCATAGTATGTAGTTGTTATGCACACCATGTCTTATTTGACATGGTGCAATAATGTTCCATTATGTGATTGCCATGGCATAGTATGTGGTTGTTATGCACACCATGTCTTATTTGACATGGTGCAATAATGTTCCATTATGTGATTGCCATGGCATAATATGTGGTTGTTATGCACACCATGTCTTATTTGACATCATGCGATGTTCCATTATGTGATTGACATGGCATAGTATGTGGTTGTCATGCACACCATGTCTTATTTGACATGGTGGAATAATGTTCCTTTATGTGATTGACATTTCATAGTATGTGGTTGTTATGCACACCATGTCTTATTTGACATGGTGGAATAATGTTCCATTATGTGATTGCCATGGCATAGTATGTGGTTGTTATGCATACCATGTCTTATTTGACGTGGTGCAATAATGTTTCATTATGTAATTGCCATGGCATAGTATGTGGTTGTTATACACACCATGTCTTATTTGACATGGTGCAATAATGTTCCATTATGTGATTGACATGGCATAGTATGTGGTTGTTATGCACACCATGTCTTATTTGACATTGTGCAATAATGTTCCATTATGTGATTGACATGGCATAGTATGTGGTTGTTATGCACACCATGTCTTATTTGACATGGTGCAATAATGTTCCATTATGTGATTATCATGGCATAGCATGTGGTTGTTATGCACACCTTGTCATATTTGACATGGTGCAATAATGTTCCATTATGTGATTGCCATGGCATAGTATGTGATTGTTATGCACATCATTTTCATTTGCATGTTGCAATGATGTTCTATTATGTGATTGCCAAGGCATAGTATGTGGTTGATATGCACACCATGTCTTATTTGACATGGTGCAATAATGTTCCATTATGTGATTGCCATGGCATAGTATGTGGTTGTTATGCACATCATTTCTTATTTACATGCTGCAATACTGCTCAGTTATGTGATTGCCATGGCATAGTATGTGGTTGTTATGCAAACCATGTCTTATTTGACATTCTGCAATAATGTTCCATTATGTGATTGCCGTGGCATAGTATGTGGTTGTTATGCACACCATGTCTTATTTGACATGGTGCAATAATGTTTCATTATGTGATTGCCATGGCATAGTATGTGGTTGTTATGCACACCATGTCTTATTTGACATTCTGCAATAAGTTCCATTATGTGATTGCCATGGCATAGTATGTAGTTGTTATGCACACCATGTCTTATTTGACATGGTGCAATAATGTTCCATTATGTGATTGCCATGGCATAGTATGTGGTTGTTATGCACACCATGTCTTATTTGACATGGTGCAATAATGTTCCATTATGTGATTGCCATGGCATAATATGTGGTTGTTATGCACACCATGTCTTATTTGACATCATGCGATGTTCCATTATGTGATTGACATGGCATAGTATGTGGTTGTCATGCACACCATGTCTTATTTGACATGGTGGAATAATGTTCCTTTATGTGATTGACATTTCATAGTATGTGGTTGTTATGCACACCATGTCTTATTTGACATGGTGGAATAATGTTCCATTATGTGATTGCCATGGAATAGTATGTGGTTGTTATGTACACCATGTCTTATTTGATATGGTGCAATAATGTTCCATTATGTGATCGCCATGGCATAATATGTGGTCGTTATACACACCATGTCATATTTGGCTTGGTGCAATAATGTTCCATTATGTGATTGATGGCATAGTATGTGGTTGTTATGCACACTATGTCTTATTTGACATGGTGCAATAATGTTCTATAATGTGATTGCCATGGCATAGTATGTGGTTGTTATGCACACCATATCTTATTTGACATGGTGCAATAATGTTCTATTATGTGAATGCCATGACATAGTATGTGGTTGTTATGCACACCATATCTTATTTCACATGGTGCAATAATGTTCCATTATGTGATTGACATGGCATAGTATGTGGTTGTTCGGTACACCATGTCTTATTTGGCATAGTGCTATAATGTTCCATTATGTGATTGACATGGCATAGTATGTGGTTGTTATGTACACCATGTCTTATTTGACATGGTGCACTAATGTTCCATTATGTGATTGCCATGGCATAGTATGTGGTTGTTATGCACATCATTTCTTATTTGACATGGTGCAATAATGTTCCATTATGTGATTATCATGGCATAGCATGTGGTTGTTATGCACACCTTGTCTTATTTGACATGGTGCAATAATGTTCCATTATGTGATTGCCATGGCATAGTATGTGATTGTTATGCACATCATTTTCATTTGCATGTTGCAATGATGTTCTATTATGTGATTGCCAAGGCATAGTATGTGGTTGATATGCACACCATGTCTTATTTGACATGGTGCAATAATGTTCCATTATGTGATTGCCATGGCATAGTATGTGGTTGTTATGCACATCATTTCTTATTTACATGCTGCAATACTGCTCAGTTATGTGATTGCCATGGCATAGTATGTGGTTGTTATGCAAACCATGTCTTATTTGACATTCTGCAATAATGTTCCATTATGTGATTGCCGTGGCATAGTATGTGGTTGTTATGCACACCATGTCTTATTTGACATGGTGCAATAATGTTTCATTATGTGATTGCCATGGCATAGTATGTAGTTGTTATGCACACCATGTCTTATTTGACATGGTGCAATAATGTTCCATTATGTGATTGCCATGGCATAGTATGTGGTTGTTATGCACACCATGTCTTATTTGACATGGTGCAATAATGTTCCATTATGTGATTGCCATGGCATAATATGTGGTTGTTATGCACACCATGTCTTATTTGACATCATGCGATGTTCCATTATGTGATTGACATGGCATAGTATGTGGTTGTCATGCACACCATGTCTTATTTGACATGGTGGAATAATGTTCCTTTATGTGATTGACATTTCATAGTATGTGGTTATGCACACCATGTCTTATTTGACATGGTGGAATAATGTTCCATTATGTGATTGCCATGGCATAGTATGTGGTTGTTATGCATACCATGTCTTATTTGACGTGGTGCAATAATGTTTCATTATGTAATTGCCATGGCATAGTATGTGGTTGTTATACACACCATGTCTTATTTGACATGGTGCAATAATGTTCCATTATGTGATTGACATGGCATAGTATGTGGTTGTTATGCACACCATGTCTTATTTGACATTGTGCAATAATGTTCCATTATGTGATTGACATGCCATAGTATGTGGTTGTTATGCACATCATGTCTTATTTGACATGGTGCAATAATGTTCCATTATGTGATTGCCATGGCATCGTATGTGGTTGTTATGCACACCATGACTTATTTGGCATGGTGCAATAATGTTCCATTATGTGATTGCCATTGCATAGTATGTGGTTGTTGTGCACACCATGTCATATTTGGCATGGTGCTATATTGTTCTGTTATGTGATTGCCATGGCGCTTAGTATGTGGTTGTTGTGCACATCATGTCTTATTTGACATGGTGCAATAATGTTCCATCATGTGATTGCCATGGCATAGTATGTGGTTGTTGTGCACACCATGTCTTATTTGGCATGGTGCAATAATGTTCCATTATGTGATTGACATGGCATAGTATGTAGTTGTTATGCACATCATTTCTTATTTGCATGGTGCAATAATGTTACATTATGTGATTGCCATGGCATAGTATGTGGTTGTTATGCACATCATATCTTATTTGACATAGTGCAATAATGTTTCATTAGGTGATTGCCATGGCATAGTATGTGGTTGTTATGCACATCATTTCTTATTTGACATCATGCAATAATGTTCCATTATGTGATTGACATGGCATAGTATGTGGTTGTTATGCACACCATATCTTATTTGACATGGTGCAATAATGTTCCATTATGTGATTGCCATGGCATAGTATGTGGTTGTTATGCACACCGTGTCTTATTTGACATGGTGCAATAATGTTCCATTATGTGATTGCCATGGCATAGTATGTGGTTGTTATGCACACCATGTCTTATTTGACATGGTGCAATAATGTTCCATTATGTGATTGACATGCCACAGTATGTGGTTGTTATGCACATCATGTCTTATTTGACATGGTGCAATAATGTTCCATTATGTGATTGCCATGGCATCGTATGTGGTTGTTATGCACACCATGTCTTATTTGACATGGTGCAATAATGTTCCATTATGTGATTGCCATGGCATAGTATGTGGTTGTTATGCACATCATTTCTTATTTACATGCTGCAATACTGCTCAGTTATGTGATTGCCATGGCATAGTATGTGGTTGTTATGCAAACCATGTCTTATTTGACATTCTGCAATAATGTTCCATTATGTGATTGCCATGGCATAGTATGTGGTTGTTATGCACACCATGTCTTATTTGACATGGTGCAATAATGTTTCATTATGTGATTGCCATGGCATAGTATGTGGTTGTTATGCACACCATGTCTTATTTGACATTCTGCAATAATGTTCCATTATGTGATTGCCATGGCATAGTATGTAGTTGTTATGCACACCATGTCTTATTTGACATGGTGCAATAATGTTCCATTATGTGATTGCCATGGCATAGTATGTGGTTGTTATGCACACCATGTCTTATTTGACATGGTGCAATAATGTTCCATTATGTGATTGCCATGGCATAGTATGTGGTTGTTATGCACACCATGTCTTATTTGACATCATGCAATGTTCCATTATGTGATTGACATGGCATAGTATGTGGTTGTTATGCACACCATATCTTATTTGACATAGTGCAATAATGTTTCATTAGGTGATTGCCATGGCATAGTATGTTGTTGTTATGCACATCATTTCTTATTTGACATCATGCAATAATGTTCCATTATGTGATTGACATGGCATAGTATGTGGTTGTTATGCACACCATATCTTATTTGACATGGTGCAATAATGTTCCATTATGTGATTGCCATGGCATAGTATGTGGTTGTTATGCACACCGTGTCTTATTTGACATGGTGCAATAATGTTCCATTATGTGATTGCCATGGCATAGTATGTGGTTATGCACATCATTTCTTATTTGCATGGTGCAATATTGTTCCATTATGTGATTATCATGGCATAGCATGTGGTTGTTATGCACACCTTGTCTTATTTGACATGGTGCAATAATGTTCCATTATGTGATTGCCATGGCATAGTATGTGATTGTTATGCACATCATTTTCATTTGCATGTTGTAATAATGTTCTATTATGTGATTGCCAAGGCATAGTATGTGGTTGCTATGCACACCATGTCTTATTTGACATGGTGCAATAATGTTCCATTATGTGATTGCCATGGCATAGTATGTGGTTGTTATGCATATCATTTCTTATTTACATGCTGCAATACTGCTCAGTTATGTGATTGCCATGGCATAGTATGTGGTTGTTATGCACACCATGTCTTATTTGACATGGAGCAATAATGTTCCATTATGTGATTGCCATGGCATAGTATGTGGTTGTTATGCACACTATGTCTTATTTGACATTCTGCAATAATGTTCTATTATGTGATTGCCATGGCATAGTATGTAGTTGTTATGCACACCATGTCTTATTTGACATGGTGCAATAATGTTCCATTATGTGATTGCCATGGCATAGTATGTGGTTGTTATGCACACCATGTCTTATTTGACATGGTGCAATAATGTTCCATTATGTGATTGCCATGGCATAGTATGTGGTTGTTATGCACACCATGTCTTATTTGACATGGTGCAATAATGTTCCATTATGTGATTGCCATGGCATAGTATGTGGTTGTTATGCACACCATGTCTTATTTGACATGGTGCAATAATGTTCCATTATGTGATTGCTATGGCATAGTATGTGGTTGTTATACACATCATGTCTTATTTGACATGGTGCAATAATGTTCCATTATGTGATTGCCATGGCATAGTATGTGGTTGTTATGCGCACCATGTCTTATTTGACATGGTGCAATAATGTTCCATTATGTGATTGCCATGGCATAGTATGTGGTTGTTATGCACACCATGTCTTATTTGACATGGTGCAATAATGTTCCATTATGTGATTGCCATGGCATCATATGTGGTTGTTATGCACACCATGTCTTATTTGACATGGTGCAATAATGTTCCATTATGTGATTGCCATGGCATAGTTAGTGGTTGTTATGCACACCATGTCTTATTTGACATGGTGCAATAATGTTCCATTATGTGATTGCCATGGCATAGTATGTGGTTGTTATGCACACCATGTCTTATTTGACATGGTGCAATAATGTTCCATTATGTGATTGCCATGGCATAGTATGTGGTTGTTTTGCACACCATGTCTTATTTGACATCATGCAATGTTCCATTATGTGACGGACATGGCATAGTATGTGGTTGTTATGCACACCATGTCTTATTTGACATGGTGCAATAATGTTCCATTATGTGATTGCCATGGCATAGTATGTGGTTGTTTTGCACACCATGTCTTATTTGACATGGTGCAATAATGTTCCATTATGTGATTGCCATGGCATAGTATGTGGTTGTTTTGCACACCATGTCTTATTTGACATCATGCAATGTTCCATTATGTGATTGACATGGCATAGTATGTGGTTGTTATGCACACCATGTCTTATTTGACATGGTGGAATAATGTTCCATTATGTGATTGACATTTCATAGTATGTGGTTGTTATGCACACCATGTCTTATTTGACATGGTGCAATAATGTTCAATTATGTGATTGACATTTCATAGTATGTGGTTATTATGCACACCATGTCTTATTTGACATGGTGGAATAATGTTCCATTATGTGATTGCCATGGCATAATATGTGGTCGTTATACACACCATGTCATATTTGGCTTGGTGCAATAATGTTCCATTATGTGATTGATGGCATAGTATGTGGTTGTAATGCACACTATGTCTTATTTGACATGGTGCCATAATGTTCTATAATGTGATTGCCATGGCATAGTATGTGGTTGTTATGCACACCATATCTTATTTGACATGGTGTAATAATGTTCCATTATGTGATTGCCATGGCATAGTATGTGGTTGTTATGCACACCATGTCTTATTTGACATGGTGTAGTAATGTTCCATTATGTGATTGCCATGGCATATGATGTGGTTGTTATGCACACCATATCTTATTTGACATGGTGCAATAATGTTCCATTATGTGATTGCCATGGCATAGTATGTGGTTGTTATGCACACCATGTCTTATTTGACATGGTGCAATAATGTTCCATTATGTGATTGCCATAGCATTGTATGTGGTTGTTATGCACACCATGTCTTATTTGACATGGTGCAATAATGTTCTATTATGTGAATGCCATGACATAGTATGTGGTTGTTATGCACACCATATCTTGTTTGACATGGTGCAATAATGTTCCATTATGTGATTGACATGGCATAGTATGTGGTTGTTCGGTACACCATGTCTTATTTGGCATAGTGCTATAATGTTCCATTATGTGATTGACATGGCATAGTATGTAGTTGTTATGCACACCATGTCTTATTTGACATGGTGCAATAATGTTCCATTATGTGATTGCCATGGCATAGTATGTGGTTGTTATGCACACCATGTCTTATTTGACATGGTGCAATAATGTTCCATTATGTGATTGCCATGGCATTGTATGTGGTTGTTATGCACACCATGTCTTATTTGACATCATGCAATGTTCCATTATGTGATTGACATGGCATAGTATGTGGTTGTTATGCACACCATGTCTTATTTGACATGGTGGAATAATGTTCCATTATGTGATTGCCATGGCATAGTATGTGGTTGTTATGCACACCATGTCTTATTTGATATGGTGCAATAATGTTCCATTATGTGATCGCCATGGCATAATATGTGGTCGTTATACACACCATGTCATATTTGGCTTGGTGCAATAATGTTCCATTATGTGATTGATGGCATAGTATGTGGTTGTTATGCACACTATGTCTTATTTGACATGGTGCAATAATGTTCTATTATGTGAATGCCATGACATAGTATGTGGTTGTTATGCACACCATATCTTATTTCACATGGTGCAATAATGTTCCATTATGTGATTGACATGGCATAGTATGTGGTTGTTCGGTACACCATGTCTTATTTGGCATAGTGCTATAATGTTCCATTATGTGATTGACATGGCATAGTATGTGGTTGTTATGTACACCATGTCTTATTTGACATGGTGCACTAATGTTCCATTATGTGATTGCCATGGCATAGTATGTGGTTGTTATGCACATCATTTCTTATTTGACATGGTGCAATAATGTTCCATTATGTGATTATCATGGCATAGCATGTGGTTGTTATGCACACCTTGTCTTATTTGACATGGTGCAATAATGTTCCATTATGTGATTGCCATGGCATAGTATGTGATTGTTATGCACATCATTTTCATTTGCATGTTGCAATAATGTTCTATTATGTGATTGCCAAGGCATAGTATGTAGTTGTTATGCACACCATGTCTTATTTGACATGGTGCAATAATGTTCCATTATGTGATTGCCATGGCATAGTATGTGGTTGTTATGCACACCATGTCTTATTTGACATGGTGCAATAATGTTCCATTATGTGATTGCCATGGCATAGTATGTGGTTGTTATGCACACCATGTCTTATTTGACATCATGCAATGTTCCATTATGTGATTGACATGGCATAGTATGTGGTTGTTATGCACACCATGTCTTATTTGACATGGTGGAATAATGTTCCATTATGTGATTGACATTTCATAGTATGTGGTTGTTATGCACACCATGTCTTATTTGACATGGTGCAATAATGTTCAATTATGTGATTGACATTTCATAGTATGTGGTTATTATGCACACCATGTCTTATTTGACATGGTGGAATAATGTTCCATTATGTGATTGCCATGGCATAATATGTGGTCGTTATACACACCATGTCATATTTGGCTTGGTGCAATAATGTTCCATTATGTGATTGATGGCATAGTATGTGGTTGTAATGCACACTATGTCTTATTTGACATGGTGCAATAATGTTCTATAATGTGATTGCCATGGCATAGTATGTGGTTGTTATGCACACCATATCTTATTTGACATGGTGTAATAATGTTCCTTTATGTGATTGACATTTCATAGTATGTGGTTGTTATGCACACCATGTCTTATTTGACATGGTGGAATAATGTTCCATTATGTGATTGCCATGGCATAGTATGTGGTTGTTATGCACACCATATCTTATTTGACATGGTGCAATAATGTTCCATTATGTGATTGCCATGGCATAGTATGTGGTTGTTATGCACACCATGTCTTATTTGACATGGTGCAATAATGTTCCATTATGTGATTGCCATAGCATTGTATGTGGTTGTTATGCACACCATGTCTTATTTGACATGGTGCAATAATGTTCTATTATGTGAATGCCATGACATAGTATGTGGTTGTTATGCACACCATGTCTTATTTGACATTGTGCAATAATGTTCCATTATGTGATTGACATGCCATAGTATGTGGTTGTTATGCACATCATGTCTTATTTGACATGGTGCAATAATGTTCCATTATGTGATTGCCATGGCATCGTATGTGGTTGTTATGCACACCATGACTTATTTGGCATGGTGCAATAATGTTCCATTATGTGATTGCCATTGCATAGTATGTGGTTGTTGTGCACACCATGTCATATTTGGCATGGTGCTATATTGTTCTGTTATGTGATTGCCATGGCGCATAGTATGTGGTTGTTGTGCACACCATGTCGTATTTGGCATGGTGCTATATTGTTCTGTTATGTGATTGCCATGGCATAGTATGTGGTTGTTATGCTCGCCATGTCTTATTTGACATGGTGCAATAATGTTTCATTAGGTTATTGCCATGGCATAGTATGTGGTTGTTATGCACATCATTTCTTATTTGACATCATGCAATAATGTTCCATTATGTGATTGACATGGCATAGTATGTGGTTGTTATGCACACCGTGTCTTATTTGACATGGTGCAATAATGTTCCATTATGTGATTGCCATGGCATATTATGTGGTTGTTATGCACACCATGTCTTATTTGACATGGTGCAATAATGTTCCATTATGTGATTGACATGCCATAGTATGTGGTTGTTATGCACATCATGTCTTATTTGACATGGTGCAATAATGTTCCATTATGTGATTGCCATGGCATCGTATGTGGTTGTTATGCACACCATGACTTATTTGGCATGGTGCAATAATGTTCCTTTATGTGATTGCCATTGCATAGTATGTGGTTGTTGTGCACACCATGTCGTATTTGGCATGGTGCTATATTGTTCTGTTATGTGATTGCCATGGCATAGTATGTGGTTGTTATGCACACAATGTCTTATTTGACATGGTGCAATAATGTTCCATTATGTGATTGCCATGGCATAGTATGTGGTTGTTATGCACACCGTGTCTTATTTGACATGGTGCAATAATGTTCCATTATGTGATTGACATGGCATAGTATGTGGTTGTTATGTACACCATGTCTTATTTGACATGGTGCAATAATGTTCCGTTATGTGATTGCCATGGCATAGTATGTGGTTATGCACATCATTTCTTATTTGCATGGTGCAATAATGTTCCATTATGTGATTATCATGGCATAGCATGTGGTTGTTATGCACACCTTGTCTTATTTGACATGGTGCAATAATGTTCCATTATGTGATTGCCATGGCATAGTATGTGGTTGTTATGCACATCATTTTTATTTGCATGTTGCAATAATGTTCTATTATGTGATTGCCAAGGCATAGTATGTGGTTGCTATGCACACCATGTCTTATTTGACATGGTGCAATAATGTTCCATTATGTGATTGCCGTGGCATAGTATGTGGTTGTTATGCACATCATTTCTTATTTGCATGCTGCAATACTGCTCAGTTATGTGATTGCCATGGCATAGTATGTGGTTGTTATGCACACCATGTCTTATTTGACATTCTGCAATAATGTTCCATTATGTGATTGCCATGGCATAGTATGTGGTTGTTATGCACACCATGTCTTATTTGACATGGTGCAATAATGTTTCATTATGTGATTGCCATGGCATAGTATGTGGTTGTTATGCACACCATGTCTTATTTGACATCATGCAATAATGTTCCATTATGTGATTGACATGGCAAAGTATGTGGTTGTTATGCACACCATGTCTTATTTGACATCGTGCAATAATGTTCCATTATGTGATTGTCATGGCATAGAATGTGATTGTCATGCACACCATGTCTTATTTGACATGCTGCAATATTGTTCCATTATGTGATTGCCATGGCACAGTATGTGGTTGTTATGCACATCATTTCTTATTTGCATGCTGCAATACTGCTCAGTTATGTGATTGCCATGGCATAGTATGTGGTTGTTATGCACACTATGTCTTATTTGACATGGTGCAATAATGTTCTATTATGTGATTGTCATGGCATAGTATGTGGTTGTTATGCACACCATATCTTATTTGACATGGTGTAATAATGTTCCATTATGTGATTGCTATGACATAGTATGTGGTTGTTATGCACACCATGTCTTATTTGACATGGTGTAATAATGTTCCATTATGTGATTGCCATGGCATAGTATGTGGTTGTTATGCACACCATATCTTATTTGACATGGTGCAATAATGTTCTATTATGTGAATACCATGGCATAGTATGTGGTTGTTATGCACACCATGTCTTATTTGACATGGTGCAATAATGTTCTATTATGTGATTGTCATGGCATAGTATGTGGTTGCTATGCACACCATTTTCATTTGCATGTTGCAATAATGTTCTAGTATGTGATTGCCAAGGCATAGTATGTGGTTGTTATGCACACCCTATCTTATTTGGCTTGTTGCAATAATGTTTCATTATGTGATTGCCATGGCATAGTATGTGGTTGTTATGCACACCATGTCTTATTTGGCTTGGTGCAATAATGTTCCATTATGTGATTGACATGGCATAGTATGTGGTTGTTATGCACACCATGTCTTATTTGACATCGTGCAACAATGTTCCATTATGTGATTGTCATGGCATAGTATGTGGTTGTCATGCACACCATGTCTTATTTGACATGCTGCAATATTGTTCCATTATGTGATTGCCATGGCATAGTATGTGGTTGTTATGCACATCATTTCTTATTTGCATGCTGCAATACTGCTCAGTTATGTGAATGCCATGGCATAGTATGTGGTTGTTATGCACACCATATCTTATTTCACATGGTGCAATAATGTTCCATTATGTGATTGACATGGCATAGTATGTGGTTGTTCAGTACACCATGTCTTATTTGGCATGGTGCAATAATGTTCCATTAAGTGATTGACATGGCATAGTATGTGGTTGTTATGTACACCATGTCTTATTTGACATGGTGCACTAATGTTCCATTATGTGATTGCCATGGCATAGTATGTGGTTGTTATGCACATCATTTCTTATTTGCATGGTGCAATAATGTTCCATTATGTGATTGTCATGGCATAGCATGTGGTTGTTATGCACACCTTGTCTTATTTGACATGGTGCAATAATGTTCCATTATGTGATTGCCATGGCATAGTATGTGGTTGTTATGCACATCATTTTCATTTGCATGTTGCAATAATGTTCTATTATGTGATTGCCAAGGCATAGTATGTGGTTGTTATGCACACCATATCTTATTTGGCTTGTTGCAATAATGTTTCATTATGTGATTGCCATGGCATAGTATGTGGTTGTTATGCACACCATATCTTATTTGGCTTGTTGCAATAATGTTTCATTATGTGATTGCCATGGCATAGTATGTGGTTGTTATGCACACCATGTCTTATTTGGCTTGTTGCAATAATGTTCCATTATGTGATTGCCATGGCATAGTATGTGGTTGTTATGCACACCATGTCTTATTTGGCTTGGTGCAATAATGTTCCATTATGTGATTGCCATGGCATAGTATGTGGTTGTTATGCACACCATGTCTTATTTGACATGGTGCAATAATGTTCCATTATGTGATTGCCATAGCATAGTATGTGGTTGTTATGCACACCATGTCTTATTTGACATGGTGCAATAATGTTTCATTATGTGATTGCCATGGCATAGTATGTGGTTTTTATGCACACCATGTCTTATTTGACATGGTGCAATAATGTCCCATTATGTGATAGACATGGCATAGTATGTGGTTGTTATGCACACCATGTCTTATTTGACATGGTGCAATAATGTTCCTTTATGTGATTGACATGACATAGTATGTGGTTGTTATGCACACCATGTCTTATTTGTCATGGTGCAATAATATTCTATTTTGTGATTGACATGGCATAGTATGTGGTTGTTCAGTACACCATGTCTTATTTGACATGGTGCAATAATGTTCCATTATGTGATTGACATGGCATAGTATGTGGTTGTTATGCACACCATGTCTTATTTGACATGGTGCAATAATGTCCCATTATGTGATAGACATGGCATAGTATGTGGTTGTTATGCACACCATGTCTTATTTGACATGGTGCAATAATGTTCCTTTATGTGATTGACATGGCATAGCATGTGGTTGTTATGCACACCATGTCTTATTTGTCATGGTGCAATAATATTCTATTATGTGATTGACATGGCATAGTATGTGGTTGTTATGTACACCATGTCTTATTTGACATGGTGCAATAATGTTCCATTATGTGATTGACATGGCATAGTATGTGGTTGTTCAGTACACCATGTCTTATTTGACATGGTGCAATAATGTTCCATTATGTGATAGACATGGCATAGTATGTGGTTGTTATGCACACCATGTCTTATTTGACATGGTGCAATAATGTTCCTTTATGTGATTGACATGACATAGTATGTGGTTGTTATGCACACCATGTCTTATTTGTCATGGTGCAATAATATTCTATTATGTGATTGACATGGCATAGTATGTGGTTGTTCAGTACACCATGTCTTATTTGACATGGTGCAATAATGTTCCATTATGTGATTGACATGGCATAGTATGTGGTTGTTCAGTACACCATGTCTTATTTGACATGGTGCAATAATGTTCCATTATGTGATTGACATGGCATAGTATGTGGTTGTTATGTACACCATGTCTTATTTGACATGGTGCAATAATGTTCCATTATGTGATTGCCATGGCATAGTGTGTGGTTGTTATGCACACCATGTCTTATTTGACATTGTGCAATAATGTTCCATTATGTGATTGACATGGCGTAGTATGTGGTTGTTATGCACACCATGTCTTATTTGACATCGTGCAATAATGCTCCATTATGTGATTGCCATGGCATAGTATGTGGTTGTTATGCACACCATGTCTTATTTGACATGGTGCAATAATGTTCCATTATGTGATTGCCATAGCATAGTATGTGGTTGTTATGCACACCATGTCTTATTTGACATGGTGCAATAATGTTCTATTATGTGAATGCCATGGCATAGTATGTGGTTGTTATGCACACCATATCTTATTTCACATGGTGCAATAATGTTCCATTATGTGATTGACATGGCATAGTATGTGGTTGTTCAGTACACCATGTTTTATTTGGCATGGTGCAATAATGTTCCATTATGTGATTGACATGGCATAGTATGTGGTTGTTATGTACACCATGTCTTATTTGACATGGTGCACTAATGTTCCATTATGTGATTGCCATGGCATAGTATGTGGTTGTTGTGCACATCATTTCTTATTTGACATGGTGCAATAATGTTCCATTATGTGATTGCCATGGCATAGTATGTGGTTGTTCAGTAAACCATGTCTTATTTGGCATGGTGCAATAATGTTCCATTATGTGATTGACATGGCAAAGTATGTGGTTGTTATGTACACCATGTCTTATTTGACATGGTGCACTAATGTTCCATTATGTGATTGCCATGGCATAGTATGTGGTTGTTATGCACATCATTTCTTATTTGACATGGTGCAATAATGTTCCATTATGTGATTGCCATGGCATAGTATGTGGTTATGCACATCATTTCTTATTTGCATGGTGCAATAATGTTCCCTTATGTGATTGTCATGGCATAGCATGTGGTTGTTATGCACACCTTGTCTTATTTGACATGGTGCAATAATGTTCCATTATGTGATTGCCATGGCATAGTATGTGGTTGTTATGCACATCATTTTCATTTGCATGTTGCAATAATGTTCTATTATGTGATTGCCAAGGCATAGTATGTGGTTGTTATGCACACCATGTCTTATTTGGCTTGGTGCAATAATGTTCCATTATGTGATTGCCATGGCATAGTATGTGGTTGTTATGCACACCATGTCTTATTTGACATGGTGCAATAATGTTCCATTATGTGATTGCCATGGCATAGTATGTGGTTGTTATGCACACCATGTCTTATTTGACATGGTGCAATAATGTTCCATTATGTGATTGACATGGCATAGTATGTGGTTGTTATGTACACCATGTCTTATTTGACATGGTCCAATAATGTTCTATTATGTGAATGCCATGGCATAGTATGTGGTTGTTATGCACACCATATCTTATTTCACATGGTGCAATAATGTTCCATTATGTGATTGACATGGCATAGTATGTGGTTGTTCAGTACACCATGTCTTATTTGGCATGGTGCAATAATGTTCCATTATGTGATTGACATGGCATAGTATGTGGTTGTTATGTACACCATGTCTTATTTGACATGGTGCACTAATGTTCCATTATGTGATTGCCATGGCATAATATGTGGTTGTTATGCACATCATTTCTTATTTGACATGGTGCAATAATGTTCCATTATGTGATTGCCATGGCATAGTATGTGGTTATGCACATCATTTCTTATTTGCATGGTGCAATAATGTTCCATTATGTGATTGTCATGGCATAGCATGTGGTTGTTATGCACACCTTGTCTTATTTGACATGGTGCAATAATGTTCCATTATGTGATTGCCATGGCATAGTATGTGGTTGTTATGCACATCATTTTCATTTGCATGTTGCAATAATGTTCTGTTATGTGATTACCAAGGCATAGTATGTGGTTGTTATGCACACCATGTCTTATTTGACATGGTGCAATAATGTTTCGTTATGTGATTGCCATGGCATATTATGTGGTTGTTATGCACACCATGTCTTATTTGACATGGTGCAATAATGTTCCATTATGTGATTGACATGGCATTGTATGTGGTTGTTATGCACATCATGTCTTATTTGACATGGTGCAATAATGTCCCATTATGTGATAGACATGGCATAGTATGTGGTTGTTATGCACACCATGTCTTATTTGACATGGTGCAATAATGTTCCTTTATGTGATTGACATGACATAGTATGTGGTTGTTATGCACACCATGTCTTATTTGTCATGGTGCAATAATATTCTATTATGTGATTGACATGGCATAGTATGTGGTTGTTCAGTACACCGTGTCTTATTTGACATGGTGCAATAATGTTCCATTATGTGATTGACATGGCATAGTATGTGGTTGTTCAGTACACCATGTCTTATTTGACATGGTGCAATAATGTTCCATTATGTGAATGCCATGGCATAGTATGTGGTTGTTATGCACACCATGTCTTATTTGACATGGTGCAATAATGTTCCATTATGTGATTGCCATAGCATAGTATGTGGTTGTTATGCACACCATGTCTTATTTGACATGGTGCAATAATGTTCTATTATGTGAATGCCATGGCATAGTATGTGGTTGTTATGCACACCATATCTTATTTCACATGGTGCAATAATGTTCCATTATGTGATTGACATGGCATAGTATGTGGTTGTTCAGTACACCATGTTTTATTTGGCATGGTGCAATAATGTTCCATTATGTGATTGACATGGCATAGTATGTGGTTGTTATGTACACCATGTCTTATTTGACATGGTGCACTAATGTTCCATTATGTGATTGCCATGGCATAGTATGTGGTTGTTGTGCACATCATTTCTTATTTGACATGGTGCAATAATGTTCCATTATGTGATTGCCATGGCATAGTATGTGGTTGTTCAGTAAACCATGTCTTATTTGACATGGTGCAATAATGTTCCATTATGTGATTGACATGGCATAGTATGTGGTTGTTATGTACACCATGTCTTATTTGACATGGTGCAATAATGTTCCATTAAGTGATTGACATGGCATAGTATGTGGTTGTTATGTACACCATGTCTTATTTGACATGGTGCACTAATGTTCCATTATGTGATTGCCATGGCATAGTATGTGGTTGTTATGCACATCATTTCTTATTTGCATGGTGCAATAATGTTCCATTATGTGATTGTCATGGCATAGCATGTGGTTGTTATGCACACCTTGTCTTATTTGACATGGTGCAATAATGTTCCATTATGTGATTGCCATGGCATAGTATGTGGTTGTTATGCACATCATTTTCATTTGCATGTTGCAATAATGTTCTATTATGTGATTGCCAAGGCATAGTATGTGGTTGTTATGCACACCATATCTTATTTGGCTTGTTGCAATAATGTTTCATTATGTGATTGCCATGGCATAGTATGTGGTTGTTATGCACACCATATCTTATTTGGCTTGTTGCAATAATGTTTCATTATGTGATTGCCATGGCATAGTATGTGGTTGTTATGCACACCATGTCTTATTTGGCTTGTTGCAATAATGTTCCATTATGTGATTGCCATGGCATAGTATGTGGTTGTTATGCACACCATGTCTTATTTGGCTTGGTGCAATAATGTTCCATTATGTGATTGCCATGGCATAGTATGTGGTTGTTATGCACACCATGTCTTATTTGACATGGTGCAATAATGTTCCATTATGTGATTGCCATAGCATAGTATGTGGTTGTTATGCACACCATGTCTTATTTGACATGGTGCAATAATGTTTCATTATGTGATTGCCATGGCATAGTATGTGGTTTTTATGCACACCATGTCTTATTTGACATGGTGCAATAATGTCCCATTATGTGATAGACATGGCATAGTATGTGGTTGTTATGCACACCATGTCTTATTTGACATGGTGCAATAATGTTCCTTTATGTGATTGACATGACATAGTATGTGGTTGTTATGCACACCATGTCTTATTTGTCATGGTGCAATAATATTCTATTTTGTGATTGACATGGCATAGTATGTGGTTGTTCAGTACACCATGTCTTATTTGACATGGTGCAATAATGTTCCATTATGTGATTGACATGGCATAGTATGTGGTTGTTATGCACACCATGTCTTATTTGACATGGTGCAATAATGTCCCATTATGTGATAGACATGGCATAGTATGTGGTTGTTATGCACACCATGTCTTATTTGACATGGTGCAATAATGTTCCTTTATGTGATTGACATGGCATAGCATGTGGTTGTTATGCACACCATGTCTTATTTGTCATGGTGCAATAATATTCTATTATGTGATTGACATGGCATAGTATGTGGTTGTTCAGTACACCATGTCTTATTTGACATGGTGCAATAATGTTTCGTTATGTGATTGCCATGGCATATTATGTGGTTGTTATGCACACCATGTCTTATTTGACATGGTGCAATAATGTTCCATTATGTGATTGACATGGCATAGTATGTGGTTGTTATGCACATCATGTCTTATTTGACATGGTGCAATAATGTCCCATTATGTGATAGACATGGCATAGTATGTGGTTGTTATGCACACCATGTCTTATTTGACATGGTGCAATAATGTTCCTTTATGTGATTGACATGACATAGTATGTGGTTGTTATGCACACCATGTCTTATTTGTCATGGTGCAATAATATTCTATTATGTGATTGACATGGCATAGTATGTGGTTGTTCAGTACACCGTGTCTTATTTGACATGGTGCAATAATGTTCCATTATGTGATTGACATGGCATAGTATGTGGTTGTTCAGTACACCATGTCTTATTTGACATGGTGCAATAATGTTCCATTATGTGATTGACATGGCATAGTATGTGGTTGTTATGTACACCATGTCTTATTTGACATCATGCAATGTTCCATTATGTGATTGCCATGGCATAGTATGTGGTTGTTATGCACACCATGTCTTATTTGACATGGTGCAATAATGTTCCATTATGTGATTGACATGGCATAGTATGTGGTTGTTATGTACACCATGTCTTATTTGACATGGTGCAATAATGTTCTATTATGTGAATGCCATGGCATAGTATGTGGTTGTTATGCACACCATGTCTTATTTGACATGGTGCAATAATGTTCCATTATGTGATTGCCATAGCATAGTATGTGGTTGTTATGCACACCATGTCTTATTTGACATGGTGCAATAATGTTCTATTATGTGAATGCCATGGCATAGTATGTGGTTGTTATGCACACCATATCTTATTTCACATGGTGCAATAATGTTCCATTATGTGATTGACATGGCATAGTATGTGGTTGTTCAGTACACCATGTTTTATTTGGCATGGTGCAATAATGTTCCATTATGTGATTGACATGGCATAGTATGTGGTTGTTATGTACACCATGTCTTATTTGACATGGTGCACTAATGTTCCATTATGTGATTGCCATGGCATAGTATGTGGTTGTTGTGCACATCATTTCTTATTTGACATGGTGCAATAATGTTCCATTATGTGATTGCCATGGCATAGTATGTGGTTGTTCAGTAAACCATGTCTTATTTGGCATGGTGCAATAATGTTCCATTATGTGATTGACATGGCATAGTATGTGGTTGTTATGTACACCATGTCTTATTTGACATGGTGCAATAATGTTCCATTAAGTGATTGACATGGCATAGTATGTGGTTGTTATGTACACCATGTCTTATTTGACATGGTGCACTAATGTTCCATTATGTGATTGCCATGGCATAGTATGTGGTTGTTATGCACATCATTTCTTATTTGCATGGTGCAATAATGTTCCATTATGTGATTGTCATGGCATAGCATGTGGTTGTTATGCACACCTTGTCTTATTTGACATGGTGCAATAATGTTCCATTATGTGATTGCCATGGCATAGTATGTGGTTGTTATGCACATCATTTTCATTTGCATGTTGCAATAATGTTCTATTATGTGATTGCCAAGGCATAGTATGTGGTTGTTATGCACACCATATCTTATTTGGCTTGTTGCAATAATGTTTCATTATGTGATTGCCATGGCATAGTATGTGGTTGTTATGCACACCATATCTTATTTGGCTTGTTGCAATAATGTTTCATTATGTGATTGCCATGGCATAGTATGTGGTTGTTATGCACACCATGTCTTATTTGGCTTGTTGCAATAATGTTCCATTATGTGATTGCCATGGCATAGTATGTGGTTGTTATGCACACCATGTCTTATTTGGCTTGGTGCAATAATGTTCCATTATGTGATTGCCATGGCATAGTATGTGGTTGTTATGCACACCATGTCTTATTTGACATGGTGCAATAATGTTCCATTATGTGATTGCCATAGCATAGTATGTGGTTGTTATGCACACCATGTCTTATTTGACATGGTGCAATAATGTTTCATTATGTGATTGCCATGGCATAGTATGTGGTTTTTATGCACACCATGTCTTATTTGACATGGTGCAATAATGTCCCATTATGTGATAGACATGGCATAGTATGTGGTTGTTATGCACACCATGTCTTATTTGACATGGTGCAATAATGTTCCTTTATGTGATTGACATGACATAGTATGTGGTTGTTATGCACACCATGTCTTATTTGTCATGGTGCAATAATATTCTATTTTGTGATTGACATGGCATAGTATGTGGTTGTTCAGTACACCATGTCTTATTTGACATGGTGCAATAATGTTCCATTATGTGATTGACATGGCATAGTATGTGGTTGTTATGCACACCATGTCTTATTTGACATGGTGCAATAATGTCCCATTATGTGATAGACATGGCATAGTATGTGGTTGTTATGCACACCATGTCTTATTTGACATGGTGCAATAATGTTCCTTTATGTGATTGACATGGCATAGCATGTGGTTGTTATGCACACCATGTCTTATTTGTCATGGTGCAATAATATTCTATTATGTGATTGACATGGCATAGTATGTGGTTGTTCAGTACACCATGTCTTATTTGACATGGTGCAATAATGTTCCATTATGTGATTGACATGGCATAGTATGTGGTTGTTCAGTACACCATGTCTTATTTGACATGGTGCAATAATGTTCCATTATGTGATAGACATGGCATAGTATGTGGTTGTTATGCACACCATGTCTTATTTGACATGGTGCAATAATGTTCCTTTATGTGATTGACATGACATAGTATGTGGTTGTTATGCACACCATGTCTTATTTGTCATGGTGCAATAATATTCTATTATGTGATTGACATGGCATAGTATGTGGTTGTTCAGTACACCATGTCTTATTTGACATGGTGCAATAATGTTCCATTATGTGATTGACATGGCATAGTATGTGGTTGTTCAGTACACCATGTCTTATTTGACATGGTGCAATAATGTTCCATTATGTGATTGACATGGCATAGTATGTGGTTGTTATGTACACCATGTCTTATTTGACATGGTGCAATAATGTTCCATTATGTGATTGCCATGGCATAGTGTGTGGTTGTTATGCACACCATGTCTTATTTGACATTGTGCAATAATGTTCCATTATGTGATTGACATGGCGTAGTATGTGGTTGTTATGCACACCATGTCTTATTTGACATCGTGCAATAATGTTCCATTATGTGATTGCCATGGCATAGTATGTGGTTGTTATGCACACCATGTCTTATTTGACATGGTGCAATAATGTTCTATTATGTGAATGCCATGGCATAGTATGTGGTTGTTATGCACACCATATCTTATTTCACATGGTGCAATAATGTTCCATTATGTGATTGACATGGCATAGTATGTGGTTGTTCAGTACACCATGTTTTATTTGGCATGGTGCAATAATGTTCCATTATGTGATTGACATGGCATAGTATGTGGTTGTTATGTACACCATGTCTTATTTGACATGGTGCACTAATGTTCCATTATGTGATTGCCATGGCATAGTATGTGGTTGTTGTGCACATCATTTCTTATTTGACATGGTGCAATAATGTTCCATTATGTGATTGCCATGGCATAGTATGTGGTTGTTCAGTAAACCATGTCTTATTTGGCATGGTGCAATAATGTTCCATTATGTGATTGACATGGCAAAGTATGTGGTTGTTATGTACACCATGTCTTATTTGACATGGTGCACTAATGTTCCATTATGTGATTGCCATGGCATAGTATGTGGTTGTTATGCACATCATTTCTTATTTGACATGGTGCAATAATGTTCCATTATGTGATTGCCATGGCATAGTATGTGGTTATGCACATCATTTCTTATTTGCATGGTGCAATAATGTTCCATTATGTGATTGTCATGGCATAGCATGTGGTTGTTATGCACACCTTGTCTTATTTGACATGGTGCAATAATGTTCCATTATGTGATTGCCATGGCATAGTATGTGGTTGTTATGCACATCATTTTCATTTGCATGTTGCAATAATGTTCTATTATGTGATTGCCAAGGCATAGTATGTGGTTGTTATGCACACCATGTCTTATTTGGCTTGGTGCAATAATGTTCCATTATGTGATTGCCATGGCATAGTATGTGGTTGTTATGCACACCATGTCTTATTTGACATGGTGCAATAATGTTCCATTATGTGATTGCCATGGCATAGTATGTGGTTGTTATGCACACCATGTCTTATTTGACATGGTGCAATAATGTTCCATTATGTGATTGACATGGCATAGTATGTGGTTGTTATGTACACCATGTCTTATTTGACATGGTCCAATAATGTTCTATTATGTGAATGCCATGGCATAGTATGTGGTTGTTATGCACACCATATCTTATTTCACATGGTGCAATAATGTTCCATTATGTGATTGACATGGCATAGTATGTGGTTGTTCAGTACACCATGTCTTATTTGGCATGGTGCAATAATGTTCCATTATGTGATTGACATGGCATAGTATGTGGTTGTTATGTACACCATGTCTTATTTGACATGGTGCACTAATGTTCCATTATGTGATTGCCATGGCATAATATGTGGTTGTTATGCACATCATTTCTTATTTGACATGGTGCAATAATGTTCCATTATGTGATTGCCATGGCATAGTATGTGGTTATGCACATCATTTCTTATTTGCATGGTGCAATAATGTTCCATTATGTGATTGTCATGGCATAGCATGTGGTTGTTATGCACACCTTGTCTTATTTGACATGGTGCAATAATGTTCCATTATGTGATTGCCATGGCATAGTATGTGGTTGTTATGCACATCATTTTCATTTGCATGTTGCAATAATGTTCTGTTATGTGATTACCAAGGCATAGTATGTGGTTGTTATGCACACCATGTCTTATTTGACATGGTGCAATAATGTTTCGTTATGTGATTGCCATGGCATATTATGTGGTTGTTATGCACACCATGTCTTATTTGACATGGTGCAATAATGTTCCATTATGTGATTGACATGGCATTGTATGTGGTTGTTATGCACATCATGTCTTATTTGACATGGTGCAATAATGTCCCATTATGTGATAGACATGGCATAGTATGTGGTTGTTATGCACACCATGTCTTATTTGACATGGTGCAATAATGTTCCTTTATGTGATTGACATGACATAGTATGTGGTTGTTATGCACACCATGTCTTATTTGTCATGGTGCAATAATATTCTATTATGTGATTGACATGGCATAGTATGTGGTTGTTCAGTACACCGTGTCTTATTTGACATGGTGCAATAATGTTCCATTATGTGATTGACATGGCATAGTATGTGGTTGTTCAGTACACCATGTCTTATTTGACATGGTGCAATAATGTTCCATTATGTGATTGACATGGCATAGTATGTGGTTGTTATGTACACCATGTCTTATTTGACATCATGCAATGTTCCATTATGTGATTGCCATGGCATAGTATGTGGTTGTTATGCACACCATGTCTTATTTGACATGGTGCAATAATGTTCCATTATGTGATTGACATGGCATAGTATGTGGTTGTTATGTACACCATGTCTTATTTGACATGGTGCAATAATGTTCTATTATGTGAATGCCATGGCATAGTATGTGGTTGTTATGCACACCATGTCTTATTTGACATGGTGCAATAATGTTCCATTATGTGATTGCCATAGCATAGTATGTGGTTGTTATGCACACCATGTCTTATTTGACATGGTGCAATAATGTTCTATTATGTGAATGCCATGGCATAGTATGTGGTTGTTATGCACACCATATCTTATTTCACATGGTGCAATAATGTTCCATTATGTGATTGACATGGCATAGTATGTGGTTGTTCAGTACACCATGTTTTATTTGGCATGGTGCAATAATGTTCCATTATGTGATTGACATGGCATAGTATGTGGTTGTTATGTACACCATGTCTTATTTGACATGGTGCACTAATGTTCCATTATGTGATTGCCATGGCATAGTATGTGGTTGTTGTGCACATCATTTCTTATTTGACATGGTGCAATAATGTTCCATTATGTGATTGCCATGGCATAGTATGTGGTTGTTCAGTAAACCATGTCTTATTTGGCATGGTGCAATAATGTTCCATTATGTGATTGACATGGCATAGTATGTGGTTGTTATGTACACCATGTCTTATTTGACATGGTGCAATAATGTTCCATTATGTGATTGTCATGGCATAGCATGTGGTTGTTATGCACACCTTGTCTTATTTGACATGGTGCAATAATGTTCCATTATGTGATTGCCATGGCATAGTATGTGGTTGTTATGCACATCATTTTCATTTGCATGTTGCAATAATGTTCTATTATGTGATTGCCAAGGCATAGTATGTGGTTGTTATGCACACCATGTCTTATTTGGCTTGGTGCAATAATGTTCCATTATGTGATTGCCATGGCATAGTATGTGGTTGTTATGCACACCATGTCTTATTTGACATGGTGCAATAATGTTCCATTATGTGATTGCCATGGCATAGTATGTGGTTGTTATGCACACCATGTCTTATTTGACATGGTGCAATAATGTTCCATTATGTGATTGACATGGCATAGTATGTGGTTGTTATGTACACCATGTCTTATTTGACATGGTGCAATAATGTTCTATTATGTGAATGCCATGGCATTGTATGTGGTTGTTATGCACATCATGTCTTATTTGACATGGTGCAATAATGTCCCATTATGTGATAGACATGGCATAGTATGTGGTTGTTATGCACACCATGTCTTATTTGACATGGTGCAATAATGTTCCTTTATGTGATTGACATGCCATAGTATGTGGTTGTTATGCACACCATGTCTTATTTGTCATGGTGCAATAATATTCTATTATGTGATTGACATGGCATAGTATGTGGTTGTTCAGTACACCATGTCTTATTTGACATGGTGCAATAATGTTCCATTATGTGATTGACATGGCATAGTATGTGGTTGTTCAGTACACCATGTCTTATTTGACATGGTGCAATAATGTTCCATTATGTGATTGACATGGCATAGTATGTGGTTGTTATGTACACCATGTCTTATTTGACATGGTGCAATAATGTTCTATTATGTGAATGCCATGGCATAGTATGTGGTTGTTATGCACACCATATCTTATTTCACATGGTGCAATAATGTTCCATTATGTGATTGACATGGCATAGTATGTGGTTGTTCAGTACACCATGTCTTAATTGGCATGGTGCAATAATGTTCCATTATGTGATTGACATGGCATAGTATGTGGTTGTTATGTACACCATGTCTTATTTGACATGGTGCACTAATGTTCCATTATGTGATTGCCATGGCATAGTATGTGGTTATGCACATCATTTCTTATTTGCATGGTGCAATAATGTTTCATTATGTGATTGTCATGGCATAGCATGTGGTTGTTATGCACACCTTGTCTTATTTGACATGGTGCAATAATGTTCCATTATGTGATTGCCATGGCATAGTATGTGGTTGTTATGTACATCATTTTCATTTGCATGTTGCAATAATGTTCTATTATGTGATTGCCATGGCATAGTATGTGGTTGTTATGCACACAATGTCTTATTTGACATGGTGCAATAATGTTTCATTATGTGATTGCCATGGCATAGTATGTGGTTGTTATGCACACCATGTCTTATTTGACATGGTGCAATAATGTTCCTTTATGTGATTGACATGACATAGTATGTGGTTGTTATGCACACCATGTTTTATTTGTCATGGTGCAATAATATTCTATTATGTGATTGACATGGCATAGTATGTGGTTGTTCAGTACACCATGTCTTATTTGACATGGTGCAATAATGTTCCATTATGTGATTGACATGGCATAGTATATGGTTGTTCAGTACACCATGTCTTATTTGACATGGTGCAATAATGTTCCATTATGTGATTGACATGGCATAGTATATGGTTGTTCAGTACACCATATCTTATTTGACATGGTGCAATAATGTTCCATTATGTGATTGACATGGCATAGTATGTGGTTGTTATGTTCACCATGTCTTATTTGACATGGTGCAATAATGTTCCATTATGTGATTGCCATGGCATAGTGTGTGGTTGTTATGCACACCATGTCTTATTTGACATTGTGCAATAATGTTTCATTATGTGATTGACATGGCGTAGTATGTGGTTGTTATGCACACCATGTCTTATTTGACATCGTGCAATAATGTTCCATTATGTGATTGCCATGGCATAGTATGTGGTTGTTATGCTCACCATGTCTTATTTGACATTGTGCAATAATGTTCCATTATGTGATTGCCATGGCATAATATGTGGTCGTTATACACACTATGTCTTATTTGGCTTGGTGCAATAATATTCCATTATGTGATTGATGGCATAGTATGTGGTTGTTATGCACACCATATCTTATTTGGCTTGTTGCAATAATGTTTCATTATGTGATTGGCATGGCATAGTATGTGGTTGTTATGTACACCATGTTTTATTTGGCTTGGTGCAATAATGTTCTATTATGTGATTGACATGGCATAGTATTTATAGTAAATTGTACAGTGTTATTGTACCTTGTTTAATATAATGTCGGATATATACACAAATCCCCTAAGTTCTATGCCTTTTTTTGTTCCCTTTTTCTTTTGTGGTATACTCAGTACATACAGATTCAGATTCTTACTATAGATATCTTCAGTTGTTTTTCTAACTCCCTGAGGTTATAAGGTCATCATTACATCATCTAGATTGTACGACCTCACTGAATGATCGATTGCTGTGATAGAATGTTGATTCTTGCTTTGTTAGGTTAATAGTGTGCCTTTAGTCGAGTAACATCATTGAGTGTTGTTTTAATATTGTTAATGAACGTTATTTTGCCTTTTGTTGATGTGTATTCCATCATATTTCATGATGTGTTTACTGATGTTATTCATTGCAACACTGGAAAGTTTGATCAATCATGACATTTGCCAGTGCCCTAAGGGGTCAATTTATGTCCAAAGCTATATATAGAAGTGAACTGTGTGGTGTTGGTCAGTCTAGTATTGTATGCTATATGGTACATGCAGTGTCCTGAGTCCTTTGTTTTCCAAGCCTGAAAGCACATGGCTGTGAACTTTCCTCAAGTAGTCTTGTTGGACTACAAATAAAATTCCAAATTTTGATAAAGAAAATAGTCAGAATAAATTCATTTTGATTATGGCAAACCATACTCTAGCACCAGCCTTAGCTGTCTTCTTAAAAAACAGCTATGGAACAAAACAGCAACAACTATCAGTGTATTAGGCCACATTTTGTGTTCATTCTATATTCTGTATTCACCATTGGCTGCAAATTGTATTTTTTTGTTTTTGACTTGTTTTTTTGTTTTGTTTTTTTTTAGAAAAGTTGTAGTTTTTTTTTTTTTAATTTCTTTCTGTAAGACCCTTTTTATCCTTTCCTAAGGATTTTATGCGTCTAATAAAAATATATTTTAATATATCAGCTCATGGGTATTACAATCATTTAAAAAGATGTTAGCTAGTCATGCGGTGCCACTAAACTGTAATATCAAGTTGAATGAGTGTTTCCATCCTGCTAAAACAAGTCTGAAATCAACAAAGGTGTAAACGTATGTTGAACACTAACCTTCTTGGCTATCAATGAATAACTTGGAAGTGGAATCATGCAGCTACTTCAGCATCATCATAGCAAAAGCTGAGGTTGACTTCTGGACAATTAAATTATTAACACTTGAAAAAAAAATTGCTCATTGGAACTTGTGACAATAGTACTGTACATGTATTTAATAAACACCATTTGGTTAGCTATTTTTGTATACAAATTAATAGATAGCATTGCAATTTTTTGTATATATTTATATAACCTTTTGGTGTGTTGTGTGGGTATTGTCAGGATGCACGTGTTGTGATAATATTTTGGAGTAATTAATTGAATAAACTACTGAATGTACTGTACAACTGACATAGTGGCATTTGCTTGACCGCTGATTGCGTGGTGTAAATTGCCATTTGACAGCATTGATTATTGAACTGATAATTTGGATGGTTGTTAGCATCACTCTAAGTCAGTATCATTTGCTTCTTTGCAATGTGTATTTTTTTTGGTGCCAGGCGACATTTCCGGACATTGAATGTCACTGTTGTCTCTCCTGACTTTTTTGTATGTGTAAATTGCAAGTGCTAGTGCTGACACATAGTGCATTTTGCCACAGAAGTAATTTCCTGTTTGGGACTGCATAACAGGGCTGTGCGGCCATCTCCCTATCAAATGGCAATTTAATGCGCTATCCTGGCGTCAACCAGGCTCGGTCGAACACAAGCACCTGCGGACATTAACCAAGGTTCCCCCAAAGTCGCACTCGTTGGTGAATGAATCTCGGCCAGTAGATTGGCCTTCCCATTGAGTCTGTGGCACACTCACCCAGGGTAGGGGTACCGATCATGAGTTTGATGCGACAACCACTATGCTACCAGTGACCAATGTGTATTTTTACTACATATCTTGTGAGTCACTCATACCTAGGTGTTTTTTGGCTGTACATTGGTGAGTGATTTAAAATGCCGATCTCCTTGAGGTTGGACAGTGTTGTGATTGGTCAGTCATTATCACATGGTTACATTTGTCTGCTTGTACTGCCTTGTTTGGTGTTGCTGGATTTCCTGAGGTTTGCATATCAGATACCACCTTTAGTATACTTTGAAATGTTGTTTCAATTTTATTTGCAAAGTTCATTTCTTCTGATGTTTTCTCACAGTGAATTTCTGTTCTATTTAGTGATTTCGTTAACTTGTTAATTGTCATGTTGCCATATGTTGTTACATTATAGTGGTATACATGTATATGTACATATTGATGTAATTGGCATGTTACATTGTGTTGTCATACATAGTGGTATACTTTGCATGTTTCAATGATGTCATGTCATGTGATTGTCATTCATATTGTAGAGTAACTGGAATGCTGACATGTCACATTACGTAATTGTCATGCAGACGGTCAATATTTCAACATTGCATTGATATCATGGTATTTGATATGCACTGTGCTATAAATGCTATATTGCTGTTGTCTCATGTGAATGTCTTGCAGATCGTTTCATATTTGACAATGTTACAGTATGTAACTGTATCGCAATGATGTCACAGTATTGTTATACAATGCTGTTTTATCATGTGATTGCCTTACTCATTAGCATAATGTAATGATGCAAAGGCATGTGATTGTCAATGTCAATGATGTGATTGTAATGATATATCCCTCTCTATGATTGTCATACAGTGTCACAGTTAACATGTTGTAATAATGCGTCGCTATGTGAATGCTATTCGTATCATGTCATAATTACCATATGGATTATTTATATCACATTTTACAAATGTATGTGGTGTGGTAATAGAATGTGGTAATAATGTTCTGTTATGTGATTGCCTTGTCACAGTATGTGTTTGTTATGAACACCATATTGTATTTGGCATGGTGCAATATGATGTAACGTTACATTATTGTTATACACACTATATCACAAATGTATTTGTATGTGATGTACTGTTTACTTTACAGGTAAACAATCATACAATGAGTGTTAGTGAACTAAATGTACTCTTAAATTGTAGTGAAGAATCTACATGAACCAATTTGTTATGCCAATTACATTACCACTACACTATATGTAATTAAACTGATTGGTTTTATTCAATTGTCTTTCACTCTATTTACATGTATCAATCAAGAAATATTATTGTTTGTTTTATTGTATAGCTCGGCCACACACCACTACATTATGCATGTCAGTTTGGAGGTATTGCTATGGTGAAGACATGTCTGAATCTAGGTGCAGATTTATATTCCAGGAGAACGGTGAGAATCATGTGTAATTAGTCACTACAAAATGTGTATATGTAGGTCATACAGGGTCACTAAGATATATGGGACAATTAAATAACTTGATGTTCGTTAATTTATGAGAATGGGTTAACACATAGTGGTGTAATATTTCAACCATGTGTAATTCACACTAGCAACATTACTATTATCAAAACTTGTTAATGTTGCTTTAACAAATCAGTACAATATTTTAAATTATAGTAACTTGTGGTAAGATTGTTTTTGTTAAATTTGAAAGCAACAATATTTTCACAAAATATTTTATAACTGAAACTACCATTTGACATATTCTTCAATTATTGCATAAAAATCCACTTTGGGCTGTATGTAATGATTGTTTGTGACATAATAGTATATTGTCAGAAGACATTTTACAAGACCTTCAACAATTTCTCAGCCTCTAAATAAATAAATAAATAAAATAATAACACACATTATGACATCACTGTTAATAATTATATCATCGTGGTTGGTGTCTCTATTTTTTATTTTGCCATCCAGGAAGTGTAGGTACAATGTACCTTTGATGTAAAATTACATTTTCCTGTTAAGGCAGGGCTTCGTTTCAAAAACACTGTTATATATCACAACTATAAACCAAATGTAATTTTGCATTTATAATTTCATGTCATCTCATAAACATATAAACTATAGCTTTCACATCACTTACTACCATTTAAAATTCACACATTCAGTAATATTTTCACATGCCTTTTAGTATTATGGAATATTTTGATATATGGATGTGGTCACATCTACCTTGTACCAGTATAAGCTAATGTCTTACTTTTAAATTATTATAAATATAACAAGATGGTGTAATTGTACTTTCTATATTTGAATACAATTTACTATTACTTTATTTTGTGTTAATATTTGTAGGACAACGCTTCTGTTTTACATTCTGCTTGTTCTGGTATCCATGGCGATGTCTTGACTTTTTTACTGGAGAAAGGATTGAAAATTGAAGATAAAGATGAGGTACCGATGTTTTTAATCACATTACATAGAATATTGATTGTAGACACATCACCATTGGGAAATACCTTGGCCTATTTGTGCTGTATAGGTCTAATGCCACTCATCAACCAATGGCTGCTGCTCAATTTAAATGGCTTGCAAGAACCAATGAAATGTTTAGCTCCGCTGTCGACTTTCTCGAGCGGAGCTTATCATATGAGTGATTGTCCGTTGTCCGTCGTGCGTTGTCCGTCGTCCGTGTCAATGTTTTACTTTTTCGACTTCTTCTTGAAAACTACAAGCCTGAATGCTTTGATACTTGATATATATGTACCTTGGGTAGACCTCTCTCAGATTTGTTCATTTCATGATGATATCTTCAATTCTCTAATTTTGGTGAATATTTTTGTCATTTTTAGTAAAAAGTGATATTTTCAACTTCTTGTTAAACACCGCAAGTCCAATTGCTTTGATATTACATATACAGGTACTGCATGTGGACCTCTCTCAGATTTGTTTATTTTGTAATGATATCTTTAATTCTCTAATTTTGGTGAATATTTTTGTAATTTTTGGTAAAAAGTGATATTTTCGACTTCTTTTTAAAAACCAATAGTTCAATTGCTTTGATATTCCAAATATAGATACTACATGTAGACCTTTCTCAGATTTGTTCATTTTGTGATGATATCTTCAATTCTCTAATTTTGGTGAATATTTAGTCATTTTTGGTAAAAAGTGATATTTTCGACTTCTTGTTAAAAACTGTACGTCCGATTGCTTTGATACTATACATATTGTTCATTTTCTAATGATGTCTTCAGTTCTTTAATTGAAATGTGCATTGCTAACAGCGGGGCTATCTCAGCCGATAGGCTGCTTGTTGTAATTTTTGGTAAAGTGATATTTTCGACTTCTTGTTGAAAACCGCAAGTCCAATTGCTTTGATATTACATGTATATGTACTACATGTGGACCTCTCTCAGATTTGTTCATTTTGTAATGATATCTTTAATTTTCTAATTTTGGTGAATATTTTTGTCATTTTTGGTAAAAAGTGATATTTTCGACTTCTTGTTGAAAACTGCAAGTCCAATTGCTTTGATATATTACACATATAGGTACTACATGTGGACCTCTCTCAGATTTGTTCATTTTCTAATGATATCTTCTGTTCTTTAATTGCCATGTGCATTGCTAACAGCGGAGGTATCTCAGCCGATAGGCTGCTTGTTTAAATACTTATTTTCTCTGTTTGAGGGTGTAATCACCTGGGTCGAAGGTGAGACCAACATGTGGTCTTTTGTTTACTACTTAGCGGCTGTGTCCGAAAACGGGGACTTATGTTTTGCCCTGTGTGCGTCCGTCCGTCCGTCCGTCCGTGCGTTCGTCCGTGCGTCCGTCCGACCGTGATCACCTGTATCTCGAACATGCATGGACCGATTAAGTTCAAACTTCACTCATACATCACACATTATATGGGACATATGCACATGCATTTTTTCATGATCTGATTAACGATAGCCGAATAGCGGCCATTTTAAGGCCGAAAATGCATCAAAATCGCACATTTTCACCATTCCGGACCCGGATCTCAGTTATGCATGGACGGATTTTGTTCAAATTTGGTACATACATTAAACATAATAGGACCTTGATGCACGTCATTTTTTTTTGGATCGGGTTCGAAATGGCCGACTGGCGGCCATTTTGTTTTAAAGAATTCAGTTCTGGATCCGTATCCGAGACATGTCTGGATTGATCAAGTTCAAACTTCGCACACACAAGGTACATCATGTCACAAATATGTATGTGCATTTGTTTCATGATCTCATTAACGATAGCCAAATGGGGGCCGCTTTAAGGCCGAAAATGCATTGAAATCGCACATTTTCACCATTCCGGACCCGTATCTCAGTTATGCATGGATGGATTTTGTTCACATTTGGTACATACATTAAACATAATAGGACCTTGATGCACGTCTTTTATTTCGCATCAAGTTCGAAATGGCCGACTGGCGGCCATTTTGTTAAAGAATTCAGTTCTGGATCCGTATCCGAGACATGTCTGGATTGATCAAGTTCAAACTTCACACACACATGGTACATCATGTCACAAATAGATATGTGCATTTGTTTCATGATCTGCTTAACAATAGTGGAATGATGGCCATTTTAAAGCCGAAAATGCATCAAAATCATGTATTTTCACAATTCCAGAACCGGATCTCAGTCATGCATGGATGGATTTTGTTCAGATTTAGCACAATGTGTTGTACATATGCAGGTGCATTTCGGTCATGATCTGCTTTGAATGTATGTGTCAATCAAATATGAACGGAACGGGGACGTGTCATTGACAATGACTTGTTCTATGTGTATTTGAATGTTCTAATCTTGGTGTTTTTCCAGTGATTTCTCTAGGTGCAATTCAAATACAGTAGGTGTGTCTTGTTTACCTGAGAGTTTGAGCTGTCCAACATGTTTCATGTTATTGATTACTGGCATGTTGATTTCCCATTTTTGAGCCATGTTTGGAATTTTGTTCATCATTTTCATATAGCAATCTCGTCATTTGTTAACATTGTCGTCTATGGAAAATCAATTAGTGGTATGAGCCCTATACTGTAAAATACTTTATTTTCACTTGGAATTAATTTTCGCTGAAGGAATGATTCAATAAAAAAAAAATCTAGCGAATATACCTTTTTTCCTATATTTTACATTCAACTCCCAAAAATCAGTGAAAATAATTTCCGTACAAAACACAAAAAATGTCCTTTCAGCAAAAATTAATTCTAGTTAAAATAACGTTATTTGTATTTTACAGTGAGTGGACATTATTCAATTGTACTTTAACATTAGTGCAAACATACCAGACACATCCTATGAGGTGCTGTGTCCATGGTCTGTCTCAGCAATCCGACCTTTTTATTTAAAGTCTGTACTCTACCTTAATTTTTCTATTGTGTACAAGTAACTTCAGGACTGTAGGTAGGACTTGTTTTTCAGAAATTGATTGGCTCAATATTATGCATAACCTGGCATGTCATGTTTTGTGATTGTCGTGCATGCATTGATATAATGTGTATGCTGCCATGTCACCACATTATGTGATTGTCATACACATCGCATGTTGTATTTGGCAGATTGCAATGTCTCATATGGTATATGGTTGTCTTACACATCGCATGTTGTATTTGGCATGTTGCAATTTTGTCTTATATGGTTAATTTAACAGTTATGTCACACTGTACGGTTGTTGTACATACTGTCATATGTATGTTGAAATGATATACAGGAACCAAATAGCGAGCACAGTGTGAGAAAGATAACACTTGTTGAGACCAGTGACATCAGTCAGATTCGTTCAAATTTTAACTTTCTAAAAAAGGGCAAACATTTGACGATTCTGTTTAGGTTTGTCAATGTGACAATAACTTCCTAGATGGCGCTCTAATTACCATTGACTGATTTATTTGTGGGTGTGTCTGTGATTACAGATAGACATATTCAAATGTCTCCAATGTCTTTAATACCGGATCCTTCCTTCGTGTTTTATGCCAATAACTTGTCAAAAGGACACCATGCATAGCATTATGTATGTAATGACTAGTTTGGCATGCTTTGTTTTAATATTTGACTATCAAATTGATGGGAAAACTATGATTTT
The DNA here is from genome assembly GCF_978046115.1 of Saccoglossus kowalevskii. Taxonomy (NCBI): domain Eukaryota; kingdom Metazoa; phylum Hemichordata; class Enteropneusta; family Harrimaniidae; genus Saccoglossus; species Saccoglossus kowalevskii. Next base: position 11,239,501 of record NC_140658.1, on the reverse strand, counting down.
GTACCTATTGTGTTTGAATTTTTGTTTCTGTAGGGCTGTGTGCTTTGAGACATTCATTCATTCTGTCTGTACAAAGCATCAGTGAATCGTCCACTTTCTGTCATTTTCTTTTTATATCATGGCTATTTATGAACACAATGAGTCACCAGTGGGTGTTTTGAATGGTGACCAATTGCCAAATTTGTGTATTTTTTCAATAGTGGATAATATTAATATATGTATTATATTTCTTTGTTGCGGGCTTGTTTTAATACATTGTAACAAATATGGTGTGCAGTGTTTTTACAAATGTTTATTTTGACTGAACCTGATTTTCAAATTGTTTAATATCATCACTGCTAAGTGCTGTGGGCTGTGATATCATTCCCTAATGTTGGGGTTCCAAAACATTTCATTTTATTTACTGCTCTGATTATGTTGGCAATAAAGTGTTAATTTAACATGCCGTAGAGGGCGTGCTTGTCTTGTTTGTATGCAGTCATTTTACTCAGGATTCGTTGATACCTTTATTATTTTCTTGTGATGTTTTCTCTAATGTCATATTTATAGCACCCAAAAGTGCTGTAAAATCATCACATGCCATCAATAGTTGTTGTACTGGTGTTTAAGTTGCCTTGTATGATAATTTTACCTAATTTGTTTTATTTTGTAATTTTTTGTTCCTCTTCTTCCCATGGATTACCATCTATATTAATATACAAATAAGAAAAGTGTGCGTGTAATTGTCTTATGGTTGCTTGAAGTAATGTTTATCAAATTTACACCCTACAGTAAATTGTGATGTAATTAGAAGAATACTTGTACCTTAATGGACTGTCAGATATATACACTAATAGCCTCAGAGTTTCTCCATGCCTTTTGTTTTGTTAGTTTTCCTTGTTTTATTTTCATTATTGCTTGATGGTATATATCCCTATCTCATTCCAGCCACATTCCAGTGACCAAAAGAGAGCAATGTCTGGCTAAAGTTATTATCACTATTAGTTGTGTTCTTCTTTGTAGTCTCATTTTATTGGTGTGTGACGATTCTTAGATGTTTTCAGATGTCTATCTAAATCCCTGACTTTTCAGAAGGTCATCATTGCTTGATTGAATGTGGACGGAATGTGGTTGGTAATGGTTCGTTGTTTTCTTCTGTATCTACAGTTGTGTCATTTAATTGATAAATTACCTGGTTTTCTATTTAATTTTGTAGTTGTTGGTGTAATTAGGTCTTCCTGATTGGTATTGAGAATCACAGTTTTCACAAAATAACAGATCGCAAATAATTTTTTCTTGATTTGCTAATAATTCCGCTCTGCTTTTGATTACAATCTGAATACATAAGAAATTGGTCTTTCCTCTCCATCTTTCATCACATGAGATAGTACTGCCCCAATTCATAGGGTGATGCGTCATATGCAATTTTCATTCAGGGTAGTAGTGAGCAAGTACTTTATCAAAAGTTATTAAACTTTTTTCTTACATAAACATGTTTCCTATTCCACTGGTATTTTTGCGTTTTTTCTCTATAAACCTATTAAGTTGGCGCACCACTGTCACCAGATTATGTAAGAAATTTGTTTGATGGAACACTGCTAAATTGCTGGTGTTGAGTCAATGCTATATACAAGAATTGTATCTTTCAAGTCTCTTTAAATCTGTTAATGGTCATCAAAATCCAAATGGTAGTTAGCTTGATGCAAATCAATTCAGGTGAACTTTTGACCTCCTGCAAGCTCAGAAAATGAATCTGGGTTTTGCTCAGCTTATAACACAGGATTGTCAGTTAGCTTGTAGTCACCACATATAGGTACAGTCTCATTCTTTTTTGCGACTGGCACTATCAGAATAGCCCCCTCACTATAATATTATTTTTACATTTGATTCCCACTAAATCACACAGATGCATCTGAATCATTTGTAGAATTTACCTGCCACCTGTAGGGTGATCTGAATTATTTGCCTGCATTTGTTGTCAATAGTTCAGAATATCACTCCCGTCACTGTCAGCATTCTAGTCTAGGATATAAGCTTTCTTACCATTCGACATGTTCCACATTATCTGTAAATTGCCTCTTTTTTCTTGCAGTTGTAGGTTCTGCATCTTTAAATCTACACTGCTGTGGTTTATGTCCCTTTTCTTCCACATCTATAACATGGTTTAACAGTTGTAGTTGGCTTATTTCATTTATAAATCACTATAGCCTTTCTTTTCACCAGTATTAAGCATTATTTTGGATTACATCAATGCAACACATCATTTAAATAGTAGCAACACGCATGAGACTTGCTAGTCTTCTTTATTCAGTATCATAGCTATTGACAGATCAACCTACATGTTGGTGATTGAAGAAACGGAATCTCTCTGCTACAAATATTTTCCCAAAAAATCCACAAATATTTTGTCTATTGGTTTGTAGATTTCTCAGAAGGGCATACATCTTAGGACCTATAAGGCTAAGCAGACCTGGCAATTTCTTGCTCTGGTATATCCTTAGCTATAAAGTAATGTTTCAGTCTCTCCATATATTTATGATTGCAAATCTACCTAACATTGAAAATGAGGATAAAATGTTATTCACCTAGCATTTTTTTGGAATTAAAAATACTACTCTTTTCACATACTGGGGTCAAGACAAATGAGGTCAAATTTTGTTAGGGGTTGGCTTAATATTGCCCCAATGGATCCTTAGGATTTGTTGAAAGCTGTTTCTCAACTTGTCTCTTTATTTAGTTTCAATCAGTGTTTACCCATTTAGTAAATATCAATGGATTAATTACATCAATTATATTATCACTTGTATGCCAGCTGACTGTGGCCATTCTGACCAATGAAACTACTTTTTATATCATGCCTGGCGTAACAAAGCAAATCATTCAGGGGTATCCAGAGATGAAGCAGGCTATGTAAAAGCATCTAAAAGTATGTCCCTCCATGCAATATAGACTCACCCAAAGTGAACACGACCACAAGTCAAAGCCAGCAAGATTTGAAAGCCAAATGTTCAGTAAAAACCCAAGTAGTTATCCAATTCGCTAGCGAGTTTGCAAATAGCCTGCCCTAATACGTCTGTTACTTGCTGTAAATGTTTGAACATGGCAAATTATACCCCTGAATATGCCATTTACCAAACAAAAATAATTATTATCTTATTTGGCGTGATGGAATAATGTTCTATTATGTGATTAACATGGTATAGTATGTGGTTGTTATGCACATCATTTCTTATTTGACATGGTGCAATGATGTTCCATTATGTGATTGCAATGGCATAGTATGTGGTTGATATGCACACAGTGTCTTATTTGACATGGTGCAATGATGTTCCGTTATGTGATTGACAGGTCATAGTATGTGGTTGATATGCACATAGTGTCTTATTTGACATGGTGCAATGATGTTCCGTTATGTGATTGACATGGCATAGTATGCGATTGTTACGCACTCAATGTCTCATTTGACATGGTGAACTAATGTCCCATTAGGTGATTGCCATGTCATAGTATGAGGATATTATGCACACCATGTCTTATTTGACATGGTGCATTAATGTTCTATTATGTCATTGCTATGGTATTGTATGTGGTTGTTGTGCACACAATGTCTTATTCGACATGGTGCAGTGATGTTTCGTTATGTGCTTGACATGGCATAGTATGTGCTTGTTATTCACACCATGTATTATTTGGCATTGTGCAATAATGTTCCCTTATGTGATTGCCATGGCATAGTATGTGGTTGTTATGCAAACCATGTCTTATTTGACATGGTGCAATAATGTTCCATTATGTGATTGACATGGCATAGTATGTGGTTGTTATGCGCACCATGTCTTATTTGACATCATGCAATAATGTTCCATTATGTGATTGACATGGCATAGTATGTGGTTGTTATGCACACCATGTCTTATTTGACATCGTGCAATAATGTTCCATTATGTGATTGCCATGGCATAGAATGTGGTTGTTATGCACACCATGTCTTATTTGACATGGTGCAATAATGTTCCATTATGTGATTGACATGGCATAGTATGTGATTGTTGTGCACACCGTGCCTTATTTGACATGGTGCAATAATGTTCTATTATGTGATTGACATGGCATAGTATGTGGTAGTTTTGCTCACCATATCTTATTTGACATGGTGCAATAATGTTCTATTATGTGATTGACATGGCATAGTATGTGGTTGTTATGCACACCATGCCTTATTTGACATGGTGCAATAATGTTCCATTATGTGATTGACATGGCATAGTATGTGGTTGTTATGCACACCATGTCTTATTTGGCATGGTGCAATAATGTTCTATTATGTGATTGACATGGCATAGTATGTGGTTGTTATGCACACCATGTCTTATTTGACATGGTGCAATAATGTTCCATTATGTGATTGACATGGCATAGTATGTGGTTGTTATGCACACCATGTCTTATTTGACATTGTGCAATAATGTTCCATTATGTGATTGACATGGCGTAGTATGTGGTTGTTATGCACACCATGTCTTATTTGACATCGTGCAATAATGTTCCATTATGTGATTGCCATGGCATAGTATGTGGTTGTTATGCTCACCATGTCTTATTTGACATTGTGCAATAATGTTCCATTATGTGATTGCCATGGCATAATATGTGGTCGTTATACACACTATGTCTTATTTGGCTTGTTGCAATAATGTTTCATTATGTGATTGGCATGGCATAGTATGTGGTTGTTATGTACACCATGTCTTATTTGGCTTGGTGCAATAATGTTCTATTATGTGATTGACATGGCATAGTATTTATAGTAAATTGTACAGTGTTATTGTACCTTGTTTAATATAATGTCGGATATATACACAAATCCCCTAAGTTCTATGCCTTTTTTTGTTCCCTTTTTCTTTTGTGGTATACTCAGTACATACAGATTCAGATTCTTACTATAGATATCTTCAGTTGTTTTTCTAACTCCCTGAGGTCATAAGGTCATCATTACATCATCTAGATTGTACGACCTCACTGAATGATCGATTGCTGTAATAGAATGTTGATTCTTGCTTTGTTAGGTTAATAGTGTGCCTTTAGTCGAGTAACATCATTGAGTGTTGTTTTAATATTGTTAATGAACGTTATTTTGCCTTTTGTTGATGTGTATTCCATCATATTTCATGATGTGTTTACTGATGTTATTCATTGCAACACTGGAAAGTTTGATCAATCATGACATTTGCCAGTGCCCTAAGGGGTCAATTTATGTCCAAAGCTATATATAGAAGTGAACTGTGTGGTGTTGGTCAGTCTAGTATTGTATGCTATATGGTACATGCAGTTTCCCGAGTCCTTTGTTTTCCAAGCCTGAAAGCACATGGCTGTGAACTTTCCTCAAGTAGTCTTGTTGGACTGCAAATAAAATTCCAAATTTTGATAAAGAAAATAGTCAGAATAAATTCATTTTGATTATGGCAAACCATACTCTAGCACCAGCCTTAGCTGTCTTCTTAAAAAACAGCTATGGAACAAAACAGCAACAACTATCAGTGTATTAGGCCACATTTTGTGTTCATTCTATATTCTGTATTCACCATTGGCTGCAAATTGTATTTTTTTGTTTTTGACTTGTTTTTTTGTTTTGTTTTTTTTTAGAAAAGTTGTAGTTTTTTTTTTAATTTCTTTCTGTAAGACCCTTTTTATCCTTTCCTAAGGATTTTATGCGTCTAATAAAAATATATTTTAATATATCTGCTCATGGGTATTACAATCATTTAAAAAGATGTTAGCTAGTCATGCGGTGCCACTAAACTGTAATATCAAGTTGAATGAGTGTTTCCATCCTGCTAAAACAAGTCTGAAATCAACAAAGGTGTAAACGTATGTTGAACACTAACCTTCTTGGCTATCAATGAATAACTTGGAAGTGGAATCATGCAGCTACTTCAGCATCATCATAGCAAAAGCTGAGGTTGACTTCTGGACAATTAAATTATTAACACTTGAAAAAAAAATTGCTCATTGGAACTTGTGACAATAGTACTGTACATGTATTTAATAAACACCATTTGGTTAGCTATTTTTGTATACAAATTAATAGATAGCATTGCAATTTTTTGTATATATTTATATAACCTTTTGGTGTGTTGTGTGGGTATTGTCAGGATGCACGTGTTGTGATAATATTTTGGAGTAATTAATTGAATAAACTACTGAATGTACTGTACAACTGACATAGTGGCATTTGCTTGACCGCTGATTGCGTGGTGTAAATTGCCATTTGACAGCATTGATTATTGAACTGATAATTTGGATGGTTGTTAGCATCACTCTAAGTCAGTATCATTTGCTTCTTTGCAATGTGTATTTTTTTTGGTGCCAGGCGACATTTCCGGACATTGAATGTCACTGTTGTCTCTCCTGACTTTTTTGTATGTGTAAATTGCAAGTGCTAGTGCTGACACATAGTGCATTTTGCCACAGAAGTAATTTCCTGTTTGGGACTGCATAACAGGGCTGTGCGGCCATCTCCCTATCAAATGGCAATTTAATGCGCTATCCTGGCGTCAACCAGGCTCGGTCGAACACAAGCACCTGCGGACATTAACCAAGGTTCCCCCAAAGTCGCACTCGTTGGTGAATGAATCTCGGCCAGTAGATTGGCCTTCCCATTGAGTCTGTGGCACACTCACCCAGGGTAGGGGTACCGATCATGAGTTTGATGCGACAACCACTATGCTACCAGTGACCAATGTGTATTTTTACTACATATCTTGTGAGTCACTCATACCTAGGTGTTTTTTGGCTGTACATTGGTGAGTGATTTAAAATGCCGATCTCCTTGAGGTTGGACAGTGTTGTGATTGGTCAGTCATTATCACATGGTTACATTTGTCTGCTTGTACTGCCTTGTTTGGTGTTGCTGGATTTCCTGAGGTTTGCATATCAGATACCACCTTTAGTATACTTTGAAATGTTGTTTCAATTTTATTTGCAAAGTTCATTTCTTCTGATGTTTTCTCACAGTGAATTTCTGTTCTATTTAGTGATTTCGTTAACTTGTTAATTGTCATGTTGCCATATGTTGTTACATTATAGTGGTATACATGTATATGTACATATTGATGTAATTGGCATGTTACATTGTGTTGTCATACATAGTGGTATACTTTGCATGTTTCAATGATGTCATGTCATGTGATTGTCATTCATATTGTAGAGTAACTGGAATGCTGACATGTCACATTACGTAATTGTCATGCAGACGGTCAGTATTTCAACATTGCATTAATATCATGGTATTTGATATGCACTGTGCTATAAATGCTATATTGCTGTTGTCTCATGTGAATGTCTTGCAGATCGTTTCATATTTGACAATGTTACAGTATGTAACTGTATCGCAATGATGTCACAGTATTGTTATACAATGCTGTTTTATCATGTGATTGCCTTACTCATTAGCATAATGTAATGATGCAAAGGCATGTGATTGTCAATGTCAATGATGTGATTGTAATGATATATCCCTCTCTATGATTGTCATACAGTGTCATAGTTAGCATGTTGTAATAATGAGTCGCTATGTGAATGCTATTCGTATCATGTCATAATTACCATATGGATTATTTATATCACATTTTACAAATGTATGTGGTGTGGTAATAGAATGTGGTAATAATGTTCTATTATGTGATTGCCTTGTCACAGTATGTGTTTGTTATGAACACCATATTGTATTTGGCATGGTGCAATACCCATACAAAAGTTTCCTATAGGATTTTCAAAATCTTATAGGATTTTCAAAATCTTATAGGATTTTCAAAATCTTATAGGATTTTAAAAAATCCTATAGGACTTTTCATGAAATCCTATAGGACATGTATAGTCCTATAGGATTTTATGTAAATTCCTATAGGAATTAACAAGTCCTATAGGACTTTACACTGCCAGTCCTATAGGACTGGTGCATGAAATCATAAGTCCTATAGGACTATACAATTCCTATAGGACTTTACACTACCAGTCCTATAGGACAGGCGTGTGAGATCATAAGTCCTATAGGACAATACAATTCCTATAGGACTTTACACTGCCAGTCCGATTGGACTGGTGTGTGAGATCATGAGTCTTATAGGACTATAGAATTCCTATAGGACTTTAAACTGCCAGTCCTATAAGACTGGATATTTCTACATGTAGAGTAAGTTACCTAGATTCGATATCACTCCCCTTCAAAAATATCATGTACTATCATAAGATGTCAACATTTTTTTCAAATTGAACTTTAGTCAATCTCATTACAATCAGTTGTATTGTACGGCATGTTTTTTATTGTATTTATATTTGTTTTCATCCATCTTGCATCTTCGAAAAAACTCCCAGTAAATGAATAATATATTAAGATAAAATTTTACTTTAAAAAAAAATTAGTAAAAAAATCAGATTGATATACGTTATTTCTATAGACTTTTAAAAGTCAGCACGTTGTGAAAAAAATATAAACAAATACTGATGAAAAATCATTTGTAAAAAAATTTAAAATATCCATGTTTAGTTTAATTTTTCTTTCAACTTTCCAAATTTTATCACACAAAAGCAGAAAGTCTCTAGTTTTTACTGAACTGTTAAAACTGCATAAAAAGATTTGAGTAATTTTAGAACAAATAACCATGATTTTGATATTCTTGGGATCAGTTTTATTTTAATTCATAATTGGCAGATTAGAAGAAAAACATAACAAAAGCATTTTGAGTAATTTTATAACTTTTAAATTATTGGGAGATTAGTTACTGAACACAGAGCCTGAACTTCCTGTGACCACAGATGGTGTACTTCCATCAGCCTCCTGAGTGTTTTACCCATCATGCACTACAGGTCACACATTGTTTGTGCCAGGGACTGTGGACCATGCTGTCACAATGACCTTGTAATATGGTGAAACTGATGTCATTTTACCTAATTTTTGGATCAAGAAGACCATAAACTTGTAGAGAACATGTGAGTAACATAATTATGGTACATCTTGGTGTTTTTAATGTGTTTTTTAGCTTCAGAAAACACAAACACAAAAAGGTACTGTGACTGTGTACTTAAGGATTAGTAACACTGAATTAATTAACTAGCTGACTGTTGACTTCAAAAGTATACCATTTATCCTTTAAATTTAAAGACAGTTGTGATAACCATTTGCAATGATAAATATATAAAGATTGCTGATCAATTTTCATAATTTAACTTTTGTTGTTTTAAAATAGTTATTTGTGTGTGCATGTGGTGATGGGGGGGGGGGGTGTATTTGCATATATAATTATGTAAATTGTCACCAAGTGCATGGCTTTTTCTGGGGGGAAATTCACTCATAACAGCAGTGAATTTCAATATTATATCCTAATATTTACCCTGTTGAACCAATTTTGATTTCTCTAACAACTTTTAATTTTAGGAAATTATAATTAAATGCTAATTTAATTCAAGTAATTTTACATTTAGAAAGTACCACTTTTTTCATATTACATTGTACTAGTAATTTTTTTCATTCAATTTGTGAAAGCCAAATTTAGAGGAATGCATTTAATAAAATCAATGAAATTCATGTAGTATTTAAAAACATTACACACATATGTACCTTCAAATTTTACTGTTTTAGCATATTTGCTCCATTAAGTAATGAATTTGCTTATAAAATATACAGAGTTTTTTTCTATGGCAAAAAAAGTAAATTTTATACACAGCCAATGCAATTTTGGGTTTATATGCACTTCTATTGGGAATAAACATCTAATAGTGCATATACAGTAAATGGTAGTTTTTTATCTACTGTAAAATACTTCATTTTAGCTGAAAGGGCTTTTTGGGTATTTTGTGAGGAAATTATTTTCACTGATTTTTGATGAGTGAGTTTGAAATATAGAAAAAAAAGTTATATTCGCTAGACTTTTTTTTCACTGAATTATCCCTTCAGCGAAAATAGCAAAAAATAATTGCAAGTGAAAATAAAATATTTTACAGTATTTGGAATATTTTAATTAATATTTTAATGAAACATTTGAAACAAATTCTTTTTTGTATTACAGGTCCAATACTCAAATCCTATGAATCCTATGACTTAACTCACAGAAGACTGCATTGACAATATTTTATTTTGTATTTCTTTATCACAAATTGAACCTTCTGACCCAAAATGGAGAATCTCTCTCATACTAGTATTAGAAATCAATGAATTTGAATTGAGGGTTCAGTGCTATTTTTTAGAAACACAATATGCATACCAGTATTTTTGTAATTGTACTTTTTATACATTTATTTTTTAAATTGTCTGGATCACTCACTATGTACATCATTTTATTCCAAGGCAGTAAACTTTTATTTTATTTCAGTGTACATTTCTTGATTGACTGAAAAGTTTATAATTGCTGGTTGAGATTGTTTACTGTTTTGTATTTTGGAATTACTCGGTAATATAAAATAATTTTTATGAAAAAAATCTAGTATTTAGAAACAATGACAGAGTGAAGGGAATTACATAAGTCATTTATTATTCAAATTGTCTGAGTCATCAACTTTATATTTTCATTGCATTTTAAGAAATGTTGTGCAATATATTTATGGTAATAGTTTTATCTTTTATTTTTCTTACAATTGTATTAAATTTATGTCTGGTACATGTTAAGCAATAAAATACTCTTGTTTAACTAATTTTAGTTTATGATGTTATTTATGTGAGTGATTGGTGGGATCTTTCTCCAAAAGAGCTGGGACAAATTCATGTAGGATTCCTATAATATTTTGACACAAAATCCTATAGGACAAATTCTAATAGGATTCCTATAATATTTTGACACAAAATCCTATAGGATTCCTATAATATTTTGACACAAAATCCTATAGCATTTCTATAGAACAAAATCCTATAGGATTCCTATAGGACAAAATCCAATAGGATTCCTATAATATTTTGACACAAAATCCTATAGGATTCCAATAGGACAAAATCCTATAGGATTCCTATAGGACAAAATCCAATAGGATTCCTATAATATTTTCGCACAAAATCCTATAGGAAAACATGTGTCAAAATATTATAGGAATCCTACAGGAATTTGTTCTATAGGATTCTTATAGGAATCCTATAGGAAACTTTTGTAAGGGTATGATGTAACGTTACATTATTGTTATACACACTATATCACACATGTATTTGTATGTGATGTACTGTTTACTTTACAGGTAAACAATCATACAATATGTGTTAGTGAACTAAATGTACTCTTAGAATGTAGTGAAGAAATAGCATGAACCAATCTGTTATGCCAATTACATTACCACTACACTACATGTAATTAAACGGATTGGTTTCATTCAATTGTCTTTCACTCTATTTACATGTATCAATCAAGTAATATTATTGTTTGTTTTATTGTATAGCTCGGCCACACACCACTACATTATGCATGTCAGTTTGGAGGTATTGCCATGGTGAAGACATATTTATTAAACACATACAATCTTTAGGAAAGAATAAAAAGGGTTTTGCAAAAAAAATTTAAAACTATTAACTAAAAAAAATCTTATTCTTAAAATATAAAACAAACCAAAAAAAAGACAATTTGCAACCAATGATGAATACAGAATAGGAAACATTCTCTACTTTAACTTAATACACTGATATTTGTTGCTGTTTTGTTTTGTTTCATAGCTGTTTTTTTTAAAAGACAGCTAAGGGTATGCCAATGTGTACATGGATGTTTGTGTTTGGTTGGTTCTGTTTAACACATTGAATAAGTCATATTTCTCAGCTATAACAATAGATTCCCTCTTGGTTCATTCCCACCAATATTCAATGTTAGGCTTATCAAACATTTCTGGGAGTTTGCTGCTTGTAATTACTTGGATGGTTGTTAGCATCACTGTAAGTTGGCATCATTTGATTCTTTGCAAGGTGTATTTCTACCAAATGTGTTGATTGTAAGTCACTCATCCCAAAGTGCTGTACTAGGCGTTGTATACCTTGAGTTGAAGTCCTTGACTTGTGTTCTTTCTTCTTTGTTTTCATGTCTAGAAAACTGTAATCTTTGTTTCTTCTTGATCACAATATTGTCTTATGTTTTGTCTTGTTGGCTGTGCATTAGTGAGTGATTTAAATTGCTGATCTTTTCTGTTTCTTGAAGTTGGACAGTGTTGTGATTGGTCAGTCATTATCACATGGTTACATTTGTCTGTTTGTACTGCTATTTTGGGTATTCTTCTTATTTTTTCTTATTTTTGTTCTATTCAGTGATTTCTTCAACTTGTTGACATGTCATGTTATTGTTGTACATTTGTATAGCTGTATGTCCATAGCTCTTATTGTGGTAGTTTATGTGATGGTATTTTAGTCATTTCTCATACATTTGATGTCATTAAATTAAATATTAGGATTTTTCTCTGCATAGAAAAGCTATGGTTCCTCCCTTATACTTGCGTAACACAAACGTGCAATGACAGAAATAACTAATTTAAAAATACCATCACAAAGACATACAAAAGTGTCATGGTCCCACAGCTAATAGTGTTATAGTTGTCATGTTGAAATGTCATGTGATGAGACCAGACTGTCCTACATATTTTAGAGTAACTGGAATGCTGACATGTCACATTATGTAATTATCATGTGTACGGTCTATATTTCAACATTGCATTGATCTCGTATTTGATGGTATGATGTACACTGATATTGATGTTGGTTCAATCAATGTCAATGATGTGGTTGTAATGATATATCCCACTCTATTATTGTCATACAGTGTCATAGTTAGCATGTGAATGCTATACATATCATGTCATAATTACCATGATTTATTTATATCACATTTTACATGGTGTGTTAATAGAATGTGGTAATAATGTTCTGTTATGTGATTGCCTTGTCACAGTATGTGTTTGTTATGAACACCATATTGTATTTGGCATGGTGCAATATGATATAACGTTATATTATTGTCATACACACCATATTACAAATGTATTTGTATGTGATGTACTGTTTACTTTACAGGTAAACTATCATACAATGAGTGCCAGTGAACTAAATGTACTCTTAAATTGTAGTGACGAATCAACATGAACCAATCTGTTATGTCAATTACCACTACACTACATGTAATTAAACTTTATTCAATTGTCTTTCACTCTATTTACATGTATCAATCAAAAAATATTGGTTTATAATCTTGTACAGTCAATGTATTTGTAGGTAATCAAGAAATACTATTATTATTTTTATTGTATAGGACAACTGGACACCACTACATTATGCATGCAGGTTTGGAGGTATTGCTATGGTGAAGACATGTCTGAATCTAGGTGCAGATTTATATGCCAGGAGAACGGTGAGAATCATGTATAATTAGTCACTACAAAACGAGTATATGTAGGTCATACAAGGTCACTAAGATATAGGGGACAATTGAATGACTTGATGTTGGTGAATTTATGAGAATGTCTTAACACATAGTAGTGTAATATTTCAACCATGTGTAATTCACATTAGCAACATTACTATTATCAAAACTTGTTAATGTTGCTTTAACAAATCAGTACAGTATTCTAAATTATAGTAACTTTTAGTGCCAAATACGAACCACTAATCTAATATTGTGTTTAATGATAAAGCTTGAATTTGTTACTATTTATGTCAATTAATAAAACAGCTTATGACATCACTGTTAATGATTATACATGTATGATCATGGTTGGTGTCTCAATTCTGTATTTTACCATCCAGGAAGTGAAGGTACAATGTACCTTTGACATAAAATGACATTTTCCTGTTTTAAAAAACACTGTTATGTATCACAACTATATAACTATATAATTAATGTAATTTTGCATTTATAATTTCATGTCGTCTCATAAACATATAAACTATAGCTTTCAAATCACTTACTACCATATGGATGTAGTCGCATCCACCTTGTACCAGTATAAGCTAATGTCTTACTTTTTGAATTGTTAATATTATAAGATTGTGTTACTGTACTATCTAAATTTGAATATAATTTACTATTACTTTATTTTATATTTATAGAACAACGCTTCTGTTTTACATTCTACTTGCGCTGGTATCCATAGTGATGTCTTGACTTTGTTATTGGAGAAGGGATTGAAAATTGAAGATAAAGATAAGGTATCAATGTTTTTAATCACATAACGTGAAATATTGATTTTAGACACATCACCATTAGGAATACCTGGGCCTAATAGTGTTGTATGAGTGAACAATTGTACTTTAAGATTAGTGCATACATACAAGACATTCTATGAGATGATGTGTTCATGGTCTGTCTCAGCTGTCCAGCTGTTTTATTAAAATGCTGAACTGCTTTTTCTATTGTGTACATGCAGCTTCAGGACTGTAGGTAGGACTTCATGTCAACTTTTTACTTTTTCGACTTCTTCTTGAAAACTAAAAGCCTGAGTGATTTGATACTTGGTGTATACATGTATGTATTTTGGGTAGACCTCTCTAATTGCTTCGATATCATACATATAGGTAGACCTTTCTCAGATTTGTCCATTACGTTATGATATCTTCAATTATCTAATTTTGATGAATATATTTGTCATTTTTGGAAAAAATTGTATTTTTGAATTCTTGTTGAAAACACAAGTCTGTTTGCTTTGATTCTGTACATATTGTTTATTTTCTAATGATATCTTCAGTTCTTTAATTGCAATGTGCATTGCTAACAGTCAAGCTATCTCAGCCAACAGGCACATAGTGGTATAATTGGCATGTTGGAATGATGTCATGTTATATGGTTATCGTACACACCATGTCTTAATTGACAGTTTTCAATCATGTCCTAAACGGTTATCAAATTCCTGAATCCTAAATGTCATGTTGCAGTGATTTCACTCTGTATGGTGGTTGTACATACTGTCATATTTAATTGGTATGTTTTAATGATATACAGGAACCAAATAGCAAGCACATAGTGTGAGACAGGATCACACTTGTTGAGACCAGTGGCATCAGTCAGATTCGTTCAAATTTAAATTTCAAAAATATAGTAAATCAAGTTTATTCTCAACACAATTTGAGAGAAAAGAGCAAACATTTGACCATTGCAATTCTGTTTAGGTTTGTCAAGGTGACAATAACTTCCTAGATGGCGCTCTAATTACCATTGATTTGATTTATTTGTGGGCACGTCTGTGATTACAGGTAGACATATTCAAATGTCCCCAATGTCTTTAATACCGGATCCTTCCTTTGTTTTTTATGCCAATAACTTGTCAAAGGAACACCATGCATAGCATTATTTATGAAATGACTAGTTTGGCATGCTTTGTTATGATATTTGACTGTCAAATTAATTAATTAATATATGTATTTTATTTCTTTGTTGCGGGCTTGTTTTAATAAATTGTAACAAATATGGTGTGCAGTGTTTTTACAAATGTTTATTTTGACTGAACCTGATTTTAAATTGTTTAATATCATCACTGCTAAGTGCTGTGGGCTGTGATATCATTCCATAATGTTGGAGTTCCAAAACATTTCATTTTATTTACTGCTCTGATTATGTTGGCAATAAAGTATGTGTTAAGTTAATATACCGTAGAGGGCGTGCTTGTCTTGTTTTTATGCGGTCATTTTACTCAGGATACATTGATACCTTGATTATTGCTTGTTGTGATGTTTTTGCTACTGTCACATGCCATCAATAGTTGTTGTACTGGTGTTTAAGTTGCCTTGTATGATAATTTTACCTAATCTGTTGTATTTTGTAATTTCTTGTTTCTACCCATGGATTACCATCTATATTAATATACAAATAAGATTTTCTAGTGGTACATATGCAGTACACATGTAATTGTCTTCAGGTTGCTTGAAGTATTGTTTATCCAATTTACACCAAATAGTCAATTGTCATGGAATTAGAAGTACCTTGATGGACTTTCAGATATATATACCAATTTCTGCTGAGTTTCTCTATGCCTTTGTTTCCTTCATGTTTTAAGGTATACATAAAATATCATTCAGTTTTTCTCTCATTTAACCATTTTTCAGGTAAATCTGTATATATGTTTTTTTTATTTTGTTTCCTATATCTATATTTTTTGCTTATTTTGTTTTCATTATTGCTTGATGGTATATATCTGTATCTCATTCCAGCAACATTCCAATGACCAAAAGAGAGCAATCTCTGGCCAAACTTATTATCACTATTAGTTTTGTTCTTCTTTGTAGTCACGTTTTATTGGTGTGTGACTATTCTTAGATATTTTCAGTTGTCTTTCTAAATCCCTGACTTCTCTAGATTATATGAACTCACTGAATTATCGATTGCTGTTGTAGAAGATTTATGATGGTGAGGTTCTAATTTTGTTAGGTTTATAGTGTGTCTGTAGTGGTGTAACATCATTGATTGCTGTTTTGATATTGTTCATGAATGCCGTTGTGCCTTGATATTTGTTGTTTTGTATTCCATTATATTTCATGATGTGGTTACTGATGTTATTCATTGAAATGTGGAACACTTTGTTTTTGTTGTTACACTTCCTGATTGGAGATACGTGTTTACATTCTTCATAACCACTAGTGTTGCTGTATGCCAGTGTGTACACAGGAAATTTCAGAGGAATATGTTTGTGTTTGGTAGATTCTATTTAACACAAAGAATAATTCACATTTCACACTTATTACAGTAAGATTAATCTCCTTCAATTGTTATTCCATTTCAGGCTCATCAAGTATTTCTGAAAGTTTGTTGTTTGTAATTACTTGTTTGATGGTTGTAAGTCGGCATCATTTGATTCTTTGCTGTTGGTGTTTTTCCTACATTCAATGTATGTTAATTGTGAGTCACTCATTCCAGGGTGTTGTACTAAGCGTGATATACTTCGCAAATTGATGTGCTTGACTCATTATGACTTTTTGGCATCTGCTCTGCAAGGATTGTTCTTAAAATCACTTTTGTGTGTCTGCGTGATATTTTCTTCATGTATAATCTCTTCTGTGATTTCTTTTTTGAGTGGGTCTAATTCACTACGTTCAATTACCCACCATAGACTCCGGTCAGTCAAAATGACTATTTTGAACTGTAGGCATTAATCAGCGATTCTGCCAATGACGGAGAGATAGAATCTAGGTCAGGGGAAGCCCCATGACCCCAAGATTCTTTTCCCTTACGTCAGGAACCACGTGACCGAGCCCATATGGCGGTGCCATTAGGGCTGGATACTCACTCTGCTTTTTCTTCGCATAAAGTGGAGATCAAGTCTAGCATCTGTGCCTGGATCGCCTGCTTTTTTCCCATCCGGGTTTCTGCTTGGGTTGTTGTCGCTGCGCGGCATCGACATTGTAGCTGGTAGGATAAGTTTTCCTTGTCATTTTTACCCTTGTGTCATTTTCTCCTTTGTGTGTAGCTTTTTTCACAACAAAGAAATAAAACCCGGGCGTCGTAGCTTAATCACTTGTTGATTTCGTTACGTCTCCTTTTCCTACTGTAATTCGCTTCCCTCATGCATGTCGTTTTCATTTTATGCTTGATCTATGTATTTAGAAATTAATAGATGTAATGAGAGCACCAGGGCTCGCTGCCGTTTTTTTGTCTTCTCGTTTTTCGAGTCGACTGTGCAGTCGTTATTATATTCAGAATTTACCAGCATAGAACCCGCATCCGAAATACTTTTGCCGTAGCTGCGTGCGGCTTTTGGGGTTTGGGGTTTTTGCCTTGAAGGGGTGTGTTTTTCACTGGAGTTCTGAGGCCTGAGATTTTTTTTTCAGAGCCATCAAAATCGCTGAGACTGACCGCGTCGCTCGTATTTTCACAGCAGGGTCGCGCGACCAGTAAAAAGATCGGTTAAAGTGAGTTGCGTGTTTGGCATGAGTGAAAAGTCCTCACGCCCGATGTCGGAGGTACCAATATTTTTTCTCGGTCTCCCCCCACTGTTTTTTACCGGCTACAGCAAGGCTGTGCCCCTGGAGGCTTTCCTCTTATGGGTTTTAACTCCCTTCTTATCGACCCACGGGCGTCCCCAGAGGGAATCGACCCTGTCATGAGACGCACAGTCGAACACATATTTAAGTGGAAAGGGGACAGTTCGCTCGTGTCGGATACAGTCGGTACCTTGAGCGATCCCTCGAGTCTTCCATCTGTAACGACTCGGTGAGCCACGCCTTTGGGGTGATGCGGAGTATCATCGATCCTAGTGATATGATGTAAATACCCCTGCCCTTGATCCTAAGGCCTAAGGTTGCTTCAACGCTTATGGGATCACAGGCATCGGGATCCAAAGCAACCCCGTCGGCACGTCTCTCCCTGTCCGTCCGAATGCGGAGTGGGGTGCAGAGCGCGCAAACAGCGTTGATGGGCAGATGTTGGTCAGCCGCGGAGAAGGTAACACTTAAGGCCTTCGGGTGGGGAAAAACCTTAGGCAACACTTTCAGCTGAACCAAACGCTACCCGGTCGGTGTGGTTTTTGGGATCAGACCTCAACGTGTGGGATGGGACCAAAAAACGCCCCCAACCGGATCCCAAGGCTCCTTCCCCAGACCCCGGTACCACGAATTTCCGTTTGGCAAACCGGGTAAAGGGGGACAGCTACGTTCCATGGGCGTTCTCGCCAGCTCAATCGGAGACAATCCATCACGCCCTGAGGGCAGAGTTGCTTGAGTGCATTATTGTGCACGCCCAGGACTCTTGAGACCTCAGAGGCAGAACGCACCATCCTCCTAGACCAGGCGACACATTTACTGGTGGGCCACCGCACATCTACGTGTGACATCCCCTAGTGTCACCTGGCTCTCTTGGCTGGGGCCACTACTGTGCAACAAGACGCGGACTTAGACGCATGTGTTTTCGCCGGCAAACTGAGTCAGGGGGTACGTCCCCATCTCAGTGACGCAGACTCGTCATCTTCCACCCTCTTTGTTCGGGGAATGGCTAGTACAGTCTCGGAGCTTCGGAGTGCAATGAACCAGAGGGTTCAGATCGAATCCGCTATCCAGTTGGTCCTGTAAGCGGAGGGCACCCCAAGCACAGAAAACACAATGCCCTAGGGCATCGTCCGCTAGCCAGAGTCAGCCAGGAAGCAAGCGCTCATAGCCTTCAATGGGAGGGAAAAGTAGCGGCGCGCCCCCAGGGAGGAAAGGGCCAGGTGGTGGCTCCCCACCCTCCTCGGGCGGTCGTCCACCCCGGCAGCGGGGGAAGCATGTTCGACGCTTTCCTCTGCGACTGGGGAACAGGCATGTGTTCGGCGAGTGGCCAGGTCACATTTAGTGACTATCGCAGGCCTTGGGGAAACTCACCTCATGTGAGAAGAGAGCACCCTGCCCCTCGCAACTGACAAACCCATGGCCACATATCCCTGTCATACACAGATTGCGCTGGTGTAGTCCAGTTGGGAGACAGTGGGTGACCGATCCCTGGACCTTTCCAGGTGGTGACATTAGGTTACGGGATACTGCTGAAATCTCCATCTCCCCCGTCAGTGTCTCCCCTTTGGGCACTGCCAGGGGACTCCCGCGGAAGCAATCAGGCAGGAAGTAGCAGTTTGCTGGAATAGGGCACCATACACAGGGTAGATCAGCCACCATTAAGTCCAGGCTTCTAACCAAACGTGTTTGTAGTACCAAATCTACAGGAGGCGGGCGGCAGGTTCTGGACCTAGGCAGACTGAATTAGTATGTGCTCCTCGATCGGTTCCACATGGAGACACCTTTCAGCATTTTTCTCTCCATCCACCGTTTCGACTGGCTAGCCCCACTAGACTTGAGCGGGGCCTACCTGCACATACCTATGCACCCAACGAGTTGCCATCTCATGTGTACAGTATTTACATGCTCTCATTTCTAGAGGTGTTTTGTTTATTTCTTATGTATAGTTACTTATTATAAGACGTGTCATTGTGTTTCTTTTAAATTGGGTATAGATAAATAACACTTAAAAGTGTACAACTTTTTAAATTTGGCAAATGTCCTGAGTTTGCTCTTTTCATTTTAAGGTTTAATCTCCAGAATTATAATGTATTTCTTTTTAATATTGTGGATGATATATTTTAATTCTGTATCTAAAGAATCCATTGAAAAATGTGTATCATTTTCTCATATCATTTTTTCAACTGCCTATAATCATGATAAATTCAAAAACATGTTGTTCATTTACCTAATTTGTTTTATTTTGTAATTTCTTGTTCCTCTTCTTCCCATGGATTACCATCTATATTAATATACAAATAAGGAAAGTGCGCATGTGATTGTCTTTATGGTTGCTTAAAGTAATGTTCATCCAATTTACGCCGTACAGTAAATTGTGACGTAATTAGAAGAATACTTGTACCTTAATGGTCAGATATATAGACTAATAGCCTCAGAGTTTCTCTATGCCTTTGTTTCATTCATGTTTTATGGTATACTTAGAATTCTTCTGGTCCATTAGAATATCATTGTTTTTCTCCCAATTTACCAGGTTTCAGTAAATCTGTATATATGTTTATTGGGCTTTGTACATCTATAGTTTTCCTTGTTTTATTTTCATTATTGCTTGATAGTATATATCCCTATCTCATTCCAGCCACATTCCAGTGACCAAAAGTTAGCAATGTCTGGCTAAATTTATTATCACTATTAGTTGTGTTCTTTGTAGTTGCATTTTATTGGTGTTAACTATTCTTAGATATTTTCAGCTGTCTTTCTAGATCCCTGACTTTTCAAAAGGTCATCATTGCTTGATTGATTGTAGACGGAATGTGGTCGGTAATGGTCCGTTGTTTTTTTCTGTATCTACAGTACTGTCATTTAATTAATAAATTACCTGGTTTTCTATTTAATTTTGTAGTTGTTGGTGTAATTAGGTCTTACTGATTGGTATTGAGAATCACAGTTTTCACAACCTAACAGATCGCAAATATTTTTTTCTTGATTTGCTAATAATTCCGTTCTGCTTTTGATTAAAATCTGAACACATAAGAAATTGGTCTTTCCTCTCCATCTTTCATCACATGAGATAGTACTGCCCCAATTCATAGGGTGATGCATCATATGCAATTTTCATTGGTAGGTCAGGGTAGTAGTGAGCAAGTACCACTGTCACCAGATTAGGTAAGAAATGTGTTTGATGGAACACTGCTAAATTGCTGGTATTGAGTCAATGCTATATACAAGGATTTTATCTGTCAAGTCTCTTTAATGTGTTTATGGTCATCAAAATCAATATGGTGGTTAGCTTGATGTAAATCAATTCAGGTGAACTTTGTTCCATTATGTGATTTCCATGGCATAGTACAATGTATGTGGTTGTTATGCACACCATGTCTTATTTGACATGGAGCAATAATGTTCCATTATGTGATTGCTATGGTATAGTATGTGGTTGTTAAGCACACAATGTCTTATTTGACATGGTGCAATAATGTTCCATTATATGATTTCCATGGCATAGTATCTGGTTGTTATGCACACCATGTCTTATTTGACATGCTGCAATAATGTTCCATTATGTGATTGACATGGCATAGTATGTGGTTGTTATGCACACCATGTCTTATTTGACATGGTGCAATAATTTCCCATTATCTGAATGCCATAGCATAGTATGTGGTTGTTATGTACATCATGGCTTATTTGACATGGTGCAAAAATGTTCTATTATGTGATTGCCATGGCATAGTATGTTGTTGTTATGTACACCGTGTCTTATTTGACATGGTGCAATAATTTCCCATTATCTGATTGCCATAGCATAGTATGTGGTTGTTATGCACACCATGTCTTATTTGGCATGCTGCAATAATGTTCCATTATGTGATTGACATGGCATAGTATGTGGTTGTTAAGCACACAATGTCTTATTTGACATGGTGCAATAATGTTCCATTATATGATTTCCATGGCACAATATCTGGTTGTTATGCACACCATGTCTTATTTGGCATGGTGCAATAATGTTCTATTATGTGATTGCCATGGCATAGTATGTGGTTGTTATGCACACTATGTCTTATTTGACATGGTGCAATAATGTTTCATTATGTGATTACCATGGAATAGTATGTGGTTGTTAAGCACACAATGTCTTATTTGACATGGTGCAATAATGTTCCATTATATGATTTCCATGGCACAATATCTGGTTGTTATGCACACCATGTCTTATTTGGCATGGTGCAATAATGTTCTATTATGTTATTGCAATGGCATAGTATGTGGTTGTTATGCACACCATGTCTTATTTGACATGGTGCAATAATGTCCCATTATGTGATTGTCATATCATAGTATGTAGTTGTTATGCACACCATGTCTTATTTGACATGGTGCAATAATGTTCCATTATGTGATTTCCATGGCATAGTACAATGTATGTGGTTGTTATGCACACCATGTCTTATTTGACATGGAGCAATAATGTTCCATTATGTGATTGCTATGGTATAGTATGTGGTTGTTATGCACACAATGTCATATTTGACATGGTGCAATAATGTTCTATTATGTGATTGACATGGCATAGTATGTGGTTGTTATGCACACCATGTCTTATTTGACATGGTGCAATAATGTTCTATTATGTGATTGACACAGCATAGTATGTGGTTGTTATGCACACCATGTCTTATTTGCCATAGTGCAATAATGTTCCATTATGTGATTGCTATGGTATAGTATGTGGTTGTTAAGCACACAATGTCTTATTTGACATGGTGCAATAATGTTCCATTATATGATTTCCATGGCACAATATCTGGTTGTTATGCACACCATGTCTTATTTGGCATGGTGCAATAATGTTCTATTATGTGATTGCCATGGCATAGTATGTGGTTGTTATGCACACCATGTCTTATTTGACATGGTGCAATAATGTCCCATTATGTGATTGTCATATCATAGTATGTAGTTGTTATGCACACCATGTCTTATTTGACATGGTGCAATAATGTTCCATTATGTGATTTCCATGGCATAGTACAATGTATGTGGTTGTTATGCACACCTTGTCTTATATGACATGGAGCAATAATGTTCCATTATGTGATTGCTATGGTATAGTATGTGGTTGTTATGCACACAATGTCATATTTGACATGGTGCAATAATGTTCCATTATGTGATTGCTATGATATACATGTAGTATGTGGTTGTTATGCACACCATGCCTTATTTGACATGGTGCAATAATGTTTTTTTATGTGATTGCCATGTCATAGTATGTGGTTGTTATGCACACCATGCCTTATTTGACATGGTGCAATAATGTTCTATTACGTGATTGCTGGCATAGTATGTGGTTGTTATACACATCATGTCTTATTTGCCATAGTGCAATAATGTTCCATTATGTGATTGCAATGGTATAGTATGTGGTTGTTATGCACACAATGTCTTATTTGACATGGTGCATTAATGTTCTATTATGTGATTGCTGGCATAGTATGTGGTTGTTATACACATCATGTCTTATTTGCCATAGTGCAATAATGTTCAATTATGTGATTGCTATGGTATAGTATGAGGTTGTTATGCACACCATGTCTTATTTGACATGGTGTAACAATGTTTGATTATGTGATTGCCATGGCATAGTATGTGGTTGTTATGCACACCATGCTTTATTTGACATGGTGACATTATGTTCCCTTATGTGATTGCCATGACAAAGTATGTGGTTGTTATGCACACAATGTTTTATTTGACATGATACAATACTGTCCCATTATGTGATTGCCATGGCATAGTATGTGGTTGTTATTCACACAATGTATTATGTGGCATGCTGCAATGATGTTTGTTATGTGATTGCCATATCGTCGTATGTGGTTGCTCTGCACACCATGTCTTATTTGACATGGTGCAATAATGTTCTATTATGTGATTGACACGGCATAGTATGTGGTTGTTATGCACACCATGTCTTATTTGCCATAGTGCAATAATGTTCCATTATGTGATTGCTATGGTATAGTATGTGGTTGTTAAGCACACAATGTCTTATTTGACATGGTGCAATAATGTTCCATTATATGATTTCCATGGCATAGTATCTGGTAGTTATGCTCGCCATGTCTTATTTGACATGGTGCAATAATGTTCCATTATGTGATTGCCATATTATGGTATAAGGTTGTTATGCACACCGTGTCTTATTTGGCATGGTGCAATAATGTTCCATTATGTGATTGCCATATCATAGTATGATGTTGATATGCACACCATGTCTTATTTGGCATGGCGCAATAATGTTCCATTATGTGATTGCTGGCATAGTATGTGATTGTTATACACACCATGTCTTATTTGCCATAGTGCAATAATGTTCCATTATGTGATTGCTATGGTATAGTATGTGGTTGTTATACACATCATGTCTTATTTGCCATAGTGCAATAATGTTCAATTATGTGATTGCTATGGTATAGTATGTGGCTGTTATACACATCATGTCGTATTTGCCATAGTGCAATAATGTTCAATTATGTGATTGCTATGGCATAGTATGTGGCTGTTATACACATCATGTCTTATTTGCCATAGTGCAATAATGTTCAATTATGTAATTGCTATGGTATAGTATGTGGTTGTTATGCACACAATGTCTTATTTGACATGGTGCAATAATGTTCTATTATGTGATTGACATGGCATAGTATGTGGTTGTTATACACATCATGTCTTATTTGCCATAGTGCAATAATGTTCCATTATGTGATTGCTATGGTATAGAATGTGGTTGTTATGCACATCATGTCTTATTTGACATGGTGCAATAATGTTCTATTATGTGATTGACATGGCATAGTATGTGGTAGTTATGCTCGCCATGTCTTATTTGACATGGTGCAATAATGTTCCATTATCTGATTGACATGGCATCGTATGTGGTTGTTATGCACATCATGTCTTATTTGGCATGGTGCAATAATGTTCTATTATGTGATTGCCATGGCATAGTATGTGGTTGTTATGCACACCATGTCTTATTTGACATGGTGCAATAATGTCCCATTATGTGATTGTCATATCATAGTATGTAGTTGTTATGCACACCATGTCTTATTTGACATGGTGCAATAATGTTCCATTATTAGATTTCCATGGCATAGTACAATGTATGTGGTTGTTATGCACACCATGTCTTATTTGACATGGAGCAATAATGTTCCATTATGTGATTGCTATGGTATAGTATGTGGTTGTTATGCACACAATGTCATATTTGACATGGTGCAATAATGTTCCATTATGTGATTGCTATGATATACATGTAGTATGTGGTTGTTATGCACACCATGCCTTATTTGACATGGTGCAATAATGTTTTTTTATGTGATTGCCATGTCATAGTATGTGGTTGTTATGCACACCATGCCTTATTTGACATGGTGCAATAATGTTCTATTACGTGATTGCTGGCATAGTATGTGGTTGTTATACACATCATGTCTTATTTGCCATAGTGCAATAATGTTCCATTATGTGATTGCAATGGTATAGTATGTGGTTGTTATGCACACAATGTCTTATTTGACATGGTGCATTAATGTTCTATTATGTGATTGCTGGCATAGTATGTGGTTGTTATACACATCATGTCTTATTTGCCATAGTGCAATAATGTTCAATTATGTGATTGCTATGGTATAGTATGAGGTTGTTATGCACACCATGTCTTATTTGACATGGTGTAACAATGTTTGATTATGTGATTGCCATGGCATAGTATGTGGTTGTTATGCACACCATGCTTTATTTGACATGGTGACATTATGTTCCCTTATGTGATTGCCATGACAAAGTATGTGGTTGTTATGCACACAATGTTTTATTTGACATGATACAATACTGTCCCATTATGTGATTGCCATGGCATAGTATGTGGTTGTTATTCACACAATGTATTATGTGGCATGCTGCAATGATGTTTGTTATGTGATTGCCATATCGTCGTATGTGGTTGCTCTGCACACCATGTCTTATTTGACATGGTGCAATAATGTTCTATTATGTGATTGACACGGCATAGTATGTGGTTGTTATGCACACCATGTCTTATTTGCCATAGTGCAATAATGTTCCATTATGTGATTGCTATGGTATAGTATGTGGTTGTTAAGCACACAATGTCTTATTTGACATGGTGCAATAATGTTCCATTATATGATTTCCATGGCATAGTATCTGGTAGTTATGCTCGCCATGTCTTATTTGACATGGTGCAATAATGTTCCATTATGTGATTGCCATATCATGGTATAAGGTTGTTATGCACACCGTGTCTTATTTGGCATGGTGCAATAATGTTCCATTATGTGATTGCCATTTCATAGTATGATGTTGATATGCACACCATGTCTTATTTGGCATGGCGCAATAATGTTTCCATTATGTGATTGCTGGCATAGTATGTGATTGTTATACACACCATGTCTTATTTGCCATAGTGCAATAATGTTCCATTATGTGATTGCTATGGTATAGTATGTGGTTGTTATACACATCATGTCTTATTTGCCATAGTGCAATAATGTTCAATTATGTGATTGCTATGGTATAGTATGTGGCTGTTATACACATCATGTCGTATTTGCCATAGTGCAATAATGTTCAATTATGTGATTGCAATGGCATAGTATGTGGCTGTTATACACATCATGTCTTATTTGCCATAGTGCAATAATGTTCAATTATGTAATTGCTATGGTATAGTATGTGGTTGTTATGCACACAATGTCTTATTTGACATGGTGCAATAATGTTCTATTATGTGATTGACATGGCATAGTATGTGGTTGTTATACACATCATGTCTTATTTGCCATAGTGCAATAATGTTCCATTATGTGATTGCTATGGTATAGAATGTGGTTGTTATGCACATCATGTCTTATTTGACATGGTGCAATAATGTTCTATTATGTGATTGACATGGCATAGTATGTGGTAGTTATGCTCGCCATGTCTTATTTGACATGGTGCAATAATGTTCCATTATCTGATTGACATGGCATCGTATGTGGTTGTTATGCACATCATGTCTTATTTGACATGGTGCAATAATGTTCTATTATGTGATTGACATGGCATAGTATGTGGTTGTTATACACATCATGTCTTATTTGACATAGTGCAATAATGTTCCTTTATGTGATCACCATGGCATAGTATGTAGTTGTTATGCACACCATGCCTTATTTGACATGATGCAATAATGTTCTATTATGTGATTGACATGGCATAGTATGTGGTTGTTATGCACACCATGTCTTATTTGACACGGTGCAATAATGTTCCATTATGTGATTGCTATGGTATAGTATGTGGTTGTTATGCACACAGTGTCTTATTTGACATGGTGCAATAATGTTTCATTATGTGATTGCTGGCATAGTATGTGGTTGTTATGCACACCATGTCTAATTTGCCATGGTGCAATAATGTTTCATTATGTGATTGCCATGGCATAGTATGTGGTTGCTATGCACACCATGTCTTATCTGACACGGTGCAATAATGTTCCATTATGTGATTTCCATGGCATAGTACAATGTATGTGGTTGTTATGCACACCATGTCTTATTTGACATGGAGCAATAATGTTCCATTATGTGATTGCTATGGTATAGTATGTGGTTGTTATGCACACAATGTCATGTTTGACATGGTGCAATAATGTTCCATTATGTGATTGCTATGATATACATGTAGTATGTGGTTGTTATGCACACCATGCCTTATTTGACATGGTGCAATAATGTTTTTTTATGTGATTGCCATGTCATAGTATGTGGTTGTTATGCACACCATGCCTTATTTGACATGGTGCAATAATGTTCTATTACGTGATTGCTGGCATAGTATGTGGTTGTTATACACATCATGTCTCATTTGCCATAGTGCAATAATGTTCCATTATGTGATTGCAATGGTATAGTATGTGGTTGTTATGCACACAATGTTTTATTTGACATGGTGCATTAATGTTCTATTATGTGATTGCTGGCATAGTATGTGGTTGTTATACACATCATGTCTTATTTGCCATAGTGCAATAATGTTCAATTATGTGATTGCTATGGTATAGTATGTGGTTGTTATGCACACCATGTCTTATTTGACATGGTGTAACAATGTTTGATTATGTGATTGCCATGGCATAGTATGTGGTTGTTATGCACACCATGCTTTATTTGACATGGTGACATTATGTTCCCTTATGTGATTGCCATGACAAAGTATGTGGTTGTTATGCACACAATGTTTTATTTGACATGATACAATACTGTCCCATTATGTGATTGCCATGGCATAGTATGTGGTTGTTATTCACACAATGTATTATGTGGCATGCTGCAATGATGTTTGTTATGTGATTGCCATATCGTCGTATGTGGTTGCTCTGCACACCATGTCTTATTTGACATGGTGCAATAATGTTCTATTATGTGATTGACACGGCATAGTATGTGGTTGTTATGCACACCATGTCTTATTTGCCATAGTGCAATAATGTTCCATTATGTGATTGCTATGGTATAGTATGAGGTTGTTAAGCACACAATGTCTTATTTGACATGGTGCAATAATGTTCCATTATATGATTTCCATGGCATAGTATCTGGTAGTTATGCTCGCCATGTCTTATTTGACATGGTGCAATAATGTTCCATTATGTGATTGCCATATCATGGTATAAGGTTGTTATGCACACCGTGTCTTATTTGGCATGGTGCAATAATGTTCCATTATGTGTTTGCCATATCATAGTATGATGTTGATATGCACACCATGTCTTATTTGGCATGGCGCAATAATGTTCCATTATGTGATTGCTGGCATAGTATGTGATTGTTATACACACCATGTCTTATTTGCCATAGTGCAATAATGTTCCATTATGTGATTGCTATGGTATAGTATGTGGTTGTTATACACATCATGTCTTATTTGCCATAGTGCAATAATGTTCAACTATGTGATTGCTATGGTATAGTATGTGGCTGTTATACACATCATGTCGTATTTGCCATAGTGCAATAATGTTCAATTATGTGATTGCTATGGCATAGTATGTGGCTGTTATACACATCATGTCTTATTTGCCATAGTGCAATAATGTTCAATTATGTAATTGCTATGGTATAGTATGTGGTTGTTATGCACACAATGTCTTATTTGACATGGTGCAATAATGTTCTATTATGTGATTGACATGGCATAGTATGTGGTTGTTATACACATCATGTCTTATTTGCCATAGTGCAATAATGTTCCATTATGTGATTGCTATGGTATAGTATGTGGTTGTTATGCACACAATGTCATGTTTGACATGGTGCAATAATGTTCCATTATGTGATTGCTATGATATACATGTAGTATGTGGTTGTTATGCACACCATGCCTTATTTGACATGGTGCAATAATGTTTTTTTTATGTGATTGCCATGTCATAGTATGTGGTTGTTATGCACACCATGCCTTATTTGACATGGTGCAATAATGTTCTATTACGTGATTGCTGGCATAGTATGTGGTTGTTATACACATCATGTCTCATTTGCCATAGTGCAATAATGTTCCATTATGTGATTGCAATGGTATAGTATGTGGTTGTTATGCACACAATGTTTTATTTGACATGGTGCATTAATGTTCTATTATGTGATTGCTGGCATAGTATGTGGTTGTTATACACATCATGTCTTATTTGCCATAGTGCAATAATGTTCAATTATGTGATTGCTATGGTATAGTATGTGATTGTTATGCACACCATGTCTTATTTGACATGGTGTAACAATGTTTGATTATGTGATTGCCATGGCATAGTATGTGGTTGTTATGCACACCATGCTTTATTTGACATGGTGACATTATGTTCCCTTATGTGATTGCCATGACAAAGTATGTGGTTGTTATGCACACAATGTTTTATTTGACATGATACAATACTGTCCCATTATGTGATTGCCATGGCATAGTATGTGGTTGTTATTCACACAATGTATTATGTGGCATGCTGCAATGATGTTCGTTATGTGATTGCCATATCGTCGTATGTGGTTGCTCTGCACACCATGTCTTATTTGACATGGTGCAATAATGTTCAATTATGTGATTGACACGGCATAGTATGTGGTTGTTATGCACACCATGTCTTATTTGCCATAGTGCAATAATGTTCCATTATGTGATTGCTATGGTATAGTATGAGGTTGTTAAGCACACAATGTCTTATTTGACATGGTGCAATAATGTTCCATTATATGATTTCCATGGCATAGTATCTGGTAGTTATGCTCGCCATGTCTTATTTGACATGGTGCAATAATGTTCCATTATGTGATTGCCATATCATGGTATAAGGTTGTTATGCACACCGTGTCTTATTTGGCATGGTGCAATAATGTTCCATTATGTGATTGCCATATCATAGTATGATGTTGATATGCACACCATGTCTTATTTGGCATGGCGCAATAATGTTCCATTATGTGATTGCTGGCATAGTATGTGATTGTTATACACACCATGTCTTATTTGCTATAGTGCAAAAATGTTCCATTATGTGATTGCTATGGTATAGTATGTTGTTGTTATACACATCATGTCTTATTTGCCATAGTGCAATAATGTTCAACTATGTGATTGCTATGGTATAGTATGTGGCTGTTATACACATCATGTCGTATTTGCCATAGTGCAATAATGTTCAATTATGTGATTGCTATGGCATAGTATGTGGCTGTTATACACATCATGTCTTATTTGCCATAGTGCAATAATGTTCAATTATGTAATTGCTATGGTATAGTATGTGGTTGTTATGCACACAATGTCTTATTTGACATGGTGCAATAATGTTCTATTATGTGATTGACATGGCATAGTATGTAGTTGTTATACACATCATGTCTTATTTGCCATAGTGCAATAATGTTCCATTATGTGATTGCTATGGTATAGAATGTGGTTGTTATGCACATCATGTCTTATTTGCCATGGTGCAATAATGTTCCATTATGTGATTGCTATGGTATAGTATGTGGTTGTTATGCACACAGTGTCTTATTTGACATGGTGCAATAATGTTTCATTATGTGATTGCTGGCATAGTATGTGGTTGTTATGCACACCATGTCTAATTTGCCATGGTGCAATAATGTTCCATTATGTGATTGCCAATGCATAGTATGTGGTTGTTATGCACACCATGTCTTATCTGACACGGTGCAATAATGTTCCATTATGTGATTTCCATGGCATAGTACAATGTATGTGGTTGTCATGCACACCATGTCTTATTTGACATGGAGCAATAATGTTTTTTTATGTGATTGCCATGTCATAGTATGTGGTTGTTATGCACACCATGCCTTATTTGACATGGTGCAATAATGTTCCATTATGTGTTTGCCATATCATAGTATGATGTTGATATGCACACCATGTCTTATTTGGCATGGCGCAATAATGTTCCATTATGTGATTGCTGGCATAGTATGTGATTGTTATACACACCATGTCTTATTTGCCATAGTGCAATAATGTTCCATTATGTGATTGCTATGGTATAGTATGTGGTTGTTATACACATCATGTCTTATTTGCCATAGTGCAATAATGTTCAACTATGTGATTGCTATGGTATAGTATGTGGCTGTTATACACATCATGTCGTATTTGCCATAGTGCAATAATGTTCAATTATGTGATTGCTATGGCATAGTATGTGGCTGTTATACACATCATGTCTTATTTGCCATAGTGCAATAATGTTCAATTATGTAATTGCTATGGTATAGTATGTGGTTGTTATGCACACAATGTCTTATTTGACATGGTGCAATAATGTTCTATTATGTGATTGACATGGCATAGTATGTGGTTGTTATACACATCATGTCTTATTTGCCATAGTGCAATAATGTTCCATTATGTGATTGCTATGGTATAGTATGTGGTTGTTATGCACACAATGTCATGTTTGACATGGTGCAATAATGTTCCATTATGTGATTGCTATGATATACATGTAGTATGTGGTTGTTATGCACACCATGCCTTATTTGACATGGTGCAATAATGTTTTTTTTATGTGATTGCCATGTCATAGTATGTGGTTGTTATGCACACCATGCCTTATTTGACATGGTGCAATAATGTTCTATTACGTGATTGCTGGCATAGTATGTGGTTGTTATACACATCATGTCTCATTTGCCATAGTGCAATAATGTTCCATTATGTGATTGCAATGGTATAGTATGTGGTTGTTATGCACACAATGTTTTATTTGACATGGTGCATTAATGTTCTATTATGTGATTGCTGGCATAGTATGTGGTTGTTATACACATCATGTCTTATTTGCCATAGTGCAATAATGTTCAATTATGTGATTGCTATGGTATAGTATGTGGTTGTTATGCACACCATGTCTTATTTGACATGGTGTAACAATGTTTGATTATGTGATTGCCATGGCATAGTATGTGGTTGTTATGCACACCATGCTTTATTTGACATGGTGACATTATGTTCCCTTATGTGATTGCCATGACAAAGTATGTGGTTGTTATGCACACAATGTTTTATTTGACATGATACAATACTGTCCCATTATGTGATTGCCATGGCATAGTATGTGGTTGTTATTCACACAATGTATTATGTGGCATGCTGCAATGATGTTTGTTATGTGATTGCCATATCGTCGTATGTGGTTGCTCTGCACACCATGTCTTATTTGACATGGTGCAATAATGTTCTATTATGTGATTGACACGGCATAGTATGTGGTTGTTATGCACACCATGTCTTATTTGCCATAGTGCAATAATGTTCCATTATGTGATTGCTATGGTATAGTATGAGGTTGTTAAGCACACAATGTCTTATTTGACATGGTGCAATAATGTTCCATTATATGATTTTCATGGCATAGTATCTGGTAGTTATGCTCGCCATGTCTTATTTGACATGGTGCAATAATGTTCCATTATGTGATTGCCATATCATGGTATAAGGTTGTTATGCACACCGTGTCTTATTTGGCATGGTGCAATAATGTTCCATTATGTGATTGCCATATCATAGTATGATGTTGATATGCACACCATGTCTTATTTGGCATGGCGCAATAATGTTCCATTATGTGATTGCTGGCATAGTATGTGATTGTTATACACACCATGTCTTATTTGCCATAGTGCAATAATGTTCCATTATGTGATTGCTATGGTATAGTATGTGGTTGTTATACACATCATGTCTTATTTGCCATAGTGCAATAATGTTCAACTATGTGATTGCTATGGTATAGTATGTGGCTGTTATACACATCATGTCGTATTTGCCATAGTGCAATAATGTTCAATTATGTGATTGCTATGGCATAGTATGTGGCTGTTATACACATCATGTCTTATTTGCCATAGTGCAATAATGTTCAATTATGTAATTGCTATGGTATAGTATGTGGTTGTTATGCACACAATGTCTTATTTGACATGGTGCAATAATGTTCTATTATGTGATTGACATGGCATAGTATGTGGTTGTTATACACATCATGTCTTATTTGCCATAGTGCAATAATGTTCCATTATGTGATTGCTATGGTATAGAATGTGGTTGTTATGCACATCATGTCTTATTTGCCATGGTGCAATAATGTTCCATTATGTGATTGCTATGGTATAGTATGTGGTTGTTATGCACACAGTGTCTTATTTGACATGGTGCAATAATGTTTCATTATGTGATTGCTGGCATAGTATGTGGTTGTTATGCACACCATGTCTAATTTGCCATGGTGCAATAATGTTCCATTATGTGATTGCCAATGCATAGTATGTGGTTGTTATGCACACCATGTCTTATCTGACACGGTGCAATAATGTTCCATTATGTGATTTCCATGGCATAGTACAATGTATGTGGTTGTCATGCACACCATGTCTTATTTGACATGGAGCAATAATGTTCCATTATGTGATTGCTATGGTATAGTATGTGGTTATTATGCACACAATGTCATATTTGACATGGTGCAATAATGTTCCATTATGTGATTGCTATGATATACATGTAGTATGTGGTTGTTATGCACACCATGCCTTATTTGACATGGTGTAACAATGTTTGATTATGTGATTGCCATGGCATAGTATGTGGTTGTTATACACATCATGTCTTATTTGACATAGTGCAATAATGTTCCATTATGTGATTGCTATGGTATAGTATGTGGTTGCTATGCACACCATGTCTTATTTGACATGGTGTAACAATGTTTGATTATGTGATTGCCATGGCATAGTATGTGGTTGTTATACACACCATGTCTTATTTGCCATGGTGACATTATGTTCCCTTATGTGATTGCCATGATATAGTATGTGGTGGTTATGCACACAATGTCTTATTTGACATGGTGCAATGACGTTTTGTTATGTGATTGACATGACAAAGTATGTGGTTGTTATGCACACAATGTATTATGTGGCATGCTGCAATGATGTTTGTTATGTGATTGTCATATCATCGTATGTGGTTGCTCTGCACACCATGTCTTATTTGACATGGTGCAATAATGTTCTATTATGTGATTGACACGGCATAGTATGTGGTTGTTATGCACACCATGTCTTATTTGCCATAGTGCAATAATGTTCCATTATGTGATTGCTATGGTATAGTATGTGGTTGTTAAGCACACAATGTCTTATTTGACATGGTGCAATAATGTTCCATTATATGATTTCCATGGCATAGTATCTGGTTGTTATGCACACCATGTCTTATTTGACATGGTGCAATAATGTTCCATTATGTGATTGCCATATCATAGTATGTGGTTGTTATGCACACCATGTCTTATTTGCCATAGTGCAATAATGTTCCATTATGTGACATGCTGCAATAATGTTCTATTATGTGATTGCTATGGCATAGTATGTGGTTGTCATGCATATCATATCTTATTTGCATGGTGCAATAATGTTCCATTATGTGATTGACATGGCATAGAATGTGGTTATTATGCATATCATATCTTATTTGCATGGTGCAATAATGTTCTATTATGTGATTGCTATGGCATAGTATGTGGTTGTTATGCACACAATGTCTTATTTGACATGGTTCAATAATGTTCTATTACATGATTGACATGGCATAGTATGTGGTTGTTCAGTACATCATGTCTTATTTGACATGGTGCAATGATGTTTTGCTATGTGATTGCCGTGGCATAGTATGTGGGTGCTATGCACCTCATGTCTTATTTGACATGGTGCAATAATGTTCCATTATGTGATTGCCATGGCATAGTATGTGGTTGTTATGCACACCATGTCTTATTTGCCATGGTGCAATAATGTTCCATTATGTGATTGCTATGGTATAGTATGTGGTTGTTATGTACACAATGTCTTATTTGACATGGTGCAATAATGTTCCATTATGTGATTTCCATGTCATAGTATGTGGTTGTTATGCACACCATGTCTTATTTGACATGTTGCAATGATGTTTCGCTATGTGATTGACATGGCATAGTATGTGGTTGTTATGCACACAATGTCTTATTTGACATGGTGCAATAATGTTCCATTATGTGATTGCCATGGCATAGTATGTGGTTGTTATGCACACCATGTCTTATTTGACATGTTGCAATAATGTTCCGTTATGTGATTGACATGGCATAGTATGTGGTTGTTATTGCACACCATATCTTCATTGACATGCTGCAATAATGCTCTTTTATGAGATTGCTATGGCATAGTATGTGGGTGTTATGCACACCATGTCTTTTTTGGCATGGTGCAATAATGTTCCATTATGTGATTGCCATGGCATAGTATGTGGTTGTTATGCACACCATGTCTTATTTGACATGGTGCAATAATATTCCATTATGTGATTGCCATGGTATAGTATAGTATGTGGGTGTTATGCACACCATGTCTTATTTGGCATGTTGCAATAATATTCCATTATGTGATTGCTGGCATAGTATGTGGTTGTTATGCACACCATGTCTTATTTGACATGGTGTAATAATGTTCCATTATGTGATTGCCATGGCATAGTATGTGGTTGTTAATGCACACCATGTCTTATTTGACATGGTTCAATAATATTCCATTATGTGATTGCCATGGCATAGTATGTGGTTGTTAATGCACACCGTGTCTTATTTGACATGTTGCAATAATATTCTATTATATGATTGACATGGCATAGTATGTGGTTGTTATGTACACCATGTCTTGAGGAAAGGATAAACATCTATAAACTAAAAAAATATATAAAAATACAGAATAGGAAACATTCTCTAATTTTAACCTAATACATTGATAGTTGTGGCTGTTTTGTGTCATAGCTGTTTTTTAAAGAGAAAGTCAAGGGTATGACTGTGTGTACATGGATGTTTGTGTTTGGTAGGTTCTGTTTAACACAATAAGTTTATCATATTTCTCAGTTATCACAATAGATTGATCTCCTTGGTTACTTGGTAAGTCGGCATCATTTGATTCTTTGCAAGATGTATTTTTACTACATGTGTTGATTGTAAGTCACTCATTCCAAAGCGCTGTACTAGGCGTTGTATACATTTGTATGCCTTGAGTGAAGTCCTTGACTTGTGTTCTTTCTTCTTTGTTTTCATGTCTAGAAAACTGTAATCTTTGTTTCTTCTTGATCACAATATTGTCTTATGTTTTGTCTTGTTGGCTGTCCATTGGTGAGTGATTAAATTGCTGATCTTTTCTGAAGTTGGACAGTGTTGTGATTGGTCAGTCATTATCACATGGTTACATTTGTCTGCTTGTACTACCTTGTTGGGTGTTCTTCTGATGTTTTGTCATTGTGAATGTCTGTTCTATTCAGTGATTTCTTCAACTTGTTGACATGTCATGTTATTGTTGTACAGTGGTATAGCTGTGGGTCCATAGCTCTTCTTGTGGTAGTTTATGTGATGGTATTTTAGTCATTTCTCATACATTTGATGTCATTAAATTGTTATTTTCTAATATTAGGATTTTTCTCTGCATAGAAAAGCTATGGTTCCTCCCATAGATTTGCGTAACACAAACATGCGATGACAGAAATAACTAAAATACCAACACAAAGACAGACAAAAGTGCCATGGTCCCACAGCTAACAGTGTTATAGTTGTCATGTTGAAATGTCATGTGATGAGACCAGACTGTCATACATATTTTAGAGTAACTGGAATGCTGACATGTCACATTATGTAATTATCATGTGTACGGTCTATATTTCAACATTGCATTGATATTATAATAGTATTTGATGGTATGATGTACACTGATATTGATGTTGGTTCAATCAATGTCAATGATGTGGTTGTAATGATATACCCCACTCTATTATTGTCATACAGTGTCATAGTTAGCATGTGAATGCTATACATATCATGTCATAATTACCATGATTTATTTATATCACATTTTACATGGTGTGTTAATAGAATGTGGTAATAATGTTCTGTTATGTGATTGCCTTGTCACAGTATGTGTTTCTTATGAACACCATATTGTATTTGGCATGGTGCAATATGATGTAACGTTATATTATTGTCATACACACCATATCACAAATGTATTTGTATGTGATGTACTGTTCACTTTACAGGTAAACTATCATACAATGAGTGCCAGTGAACTAAATGTACTCTTAGAATGTAGTGACAAATCAACATGAACCAATCTGTTATGCCAATTACATTACCACTACACTACATGTAATTCAACTTTATTCAATTGTCTTTCACTCTATTTACATGTATCAATCAAAAAATATTGGTTTTATAATCTTGTACAGTCAATGTATTTGTAGGTAATCAAGAAATACTATTATTATTTTTATTGTATAGAACAACTGGACACCACTACATTATGCATGTCGGCATGGAGGTATTGCTATGGTGAAGACATGTCTGGATCTAGGTGCAGATTTATATGCCAGGAGAACGGTGAGAATCATGTATAATTAGTCACTACAAAACGAGTATATGTAGGTCATACAAGGTCACTAAGATATAGGGGACAATTAAATGACTTGATGTTGGTGAATTTATGAGAATGTCTTAACACATAGTAGTGTAATATTTCAACCATGTGTAATTCACATTAGCAACATTACTATTATCAAAACTTGTTAATGTTGCTTTAACAAATCAGTACAGTATTCTAAATTATAGTAACTTTTAGTGCCAAATACGAACCACTAATCTAATATTGTGTTTAATGATAAAGCTTGAATTTGTTACTATTTATGTCAATTAATAAAACAGCTTATGACATCACTGTTAATGATTATACATGTAGGATCATGGTTGGTGTCTCAATTCTGTATTTTACCATCCAGGAAGTGAAGGTACAATGTACCTTTGACGTAAAATGACATTTTCCTGTTTTAAAAAACACTGTTATGTATCACGACTATATAACTATATAATTAATGTAATTTTGCATTTATAATTTCATGTCATCTCATAAACATATAAACTATAGCTTTCAAATCACTTACTACCATTTAAAATTCACTCATTCAGTAATATTTTCACATGCCTTTTATGGAATATTTTGATATATGGATGTAGTCGCATCCACCTTGTACCAGTATAAGCTAATGTCTTACTTTTTGACTCCCATGTGCGAAGCACAAAATGGGAGTCTTTGCAGTTAGTGTGTCTGTATGTGTGTATGTGTGTATGTGTGTATGTGTGTATGTGTGTATGTGTGTCCGACTGTTCCACTGCTATCTCAAGAACCATACATCGGTTTTTGATGAAACTTGGTGCATAGATGCTCTGGGCCAATGCGCAGATTTGATTAGGTTTTGGTAAAAATCCATGCTCGTTAATTACCTAATTTGCATGATAATTAGCTATTTTTTAGCTGTTCTATGACTGTTCCACTGATATCTAAAGAACCACTCATTGGATTTTGATGAAACTTGGTACATAGATGCTCTGAACATATGCGCAGATTTGATTAATTTTTGGTAAAAATCCATGCATATTAATTACCTAATTTGCATGATAATTAGCTATTTTTAGTGGTTCCATGACTGTTCCACTGATATCTAAACAACCACTCATTGGATTTTGATGAAACTTGGTACATAGATGCTCTGAACTAATGCTAGGTTTTGATTAGTTTTTGGTAATAATCCGTGGATACTAATTACCTAATTTGCATAATGATTAGTCAATTTTCGGTTTTTCCACTGATATCTCAAGTACTAATCATCACATTTCAATGAAACTTGGTACATAGATGTCATACGACACTGCACAGACCTGATAGTTTTTATGGTAATATCAGTACATATTAATTACCTAATTTGCATAATTAATTAATTTTCAGCATTTGATATAAGTAGTTAGCATTACATTTCAATGAAACTTGGTACTTACATACTCAAGGACTATGCAGAGATTGATTGTTTTCGATAAATATTTGTGCATATTAATCACCTAATTTGCATAATTAGTTAATTTTCAGCTTTTCCACGGGTATCTCAAGTACTAATCATCGCATTTCAATGAAACTTGGTACATAGATCCTTTAGGACTATGCAGAGACCTGATTAGTTTTAGGGTAAATAATTGTGCATATTAATTACCTAATTTGCATAATTAATTTTCAGCTTTTCTACTGATATCTAAAGTACTAATCATCACATTTCAATGAATCTAGAATTATGCAGACCCAATTAGTTTCCGGTAAATATTTGTGCATATTAATCGCCTAATTTGCATAATTAACCAACTTTCACACTGATATCTCAGGTACTATACATCACATATCAATGAATGTACATGGATGCTGTAGGACAATAGACAGACCTGAATAATTGTGGGTTAAAATCTGTACATATTAATTACCTAATTTGCATAATTAACCAATTTTAAGCTTTCACACTGATATCTAAAGCACCGTAAAAACTCCAAAATTTCGACCGGTTTTAAATAATTGGTGTTAGAAATGTGACGTGTTTTTAGAGTCAAAATTAAGGTGCATTTTCGGACGGTCAAATTTTTCAGAATAGAGATCAGCAAATGAAAAAATGGGGATGATAGACAGTGTGCTTCATTAGTTTTTAAAAAATGCAATGTCCGTCAATTGACGTAAACTTCCTCATGTTTCACGGTAAAAGCAAAGGTCGTGGCCGAGTTGTAACTCAAAATCTAAACAAAGTCATCAATCAGTGAGTATTATGACAAGCAAAACAAAACATCAAGACGCGGAGAAGAGGTCAGCACAAAACTAATAGGTCAAAAGACAAAGCTGTCTCGCACTACCTAGGAAAACTTGCGAATGTTCGAAGTACAGGTACCCATTGGACAAAAGATACATGGAAGTTTAGCAAACTATCTCCCCGACCCAGTGCAATGTATCCGGTTAGAATCAAAGCTCACGTGTCCCTTATTTGAGGGACCAAATTCTGCCGTAAATTCGCCCTTGGATTAAAAAATAAAATGGGATTTAAGAAAATAATATGGGACTTTTAAGGTGTATTTTGGCGTCATTTTTTGGACATTTCAATCAATCCTGCCGGCTAAAATAGAGTAAGTTTTACCGTAGTCATTGAATTCAAAAAAAACATGATCAATCATCTGGAACAGCTCGAGGTTACAAACCAGAATGAATATTGGTCAGTACTTAAAAAGTTACGTTGTCCACAAAACAATAACACAACAGAACCTATTCTAACAAGTAGCGTTTTGACAGATCACTTCAGTAAACTTTATAATAACATAAATGTCAAAAATATAAATCTTGAGGAAACATTACTGGAAAAAGAAAAGGAAAAACATTATAACTCTACATTGTATTCAAAAATAACAATTAGTGAAATAACAATGGCAATTAAAAAACTAAACAATAACAAATCAACAGCTGAAGACGGAATAGCGAATGAAATGCTTAAAGTGAACAATCAACTGCTAGTTCAATGTTTACTGAAGTTATTTAATTCCATTTTAACACAAGGTAAATTCCCAGAAAGCTGGAAATCAACAATACTGGTCCCTTTGCATAAATCTGGCAACAAATCCGACCCAGATAAT
The DNA here is from genome assembly GCF_978046115.1 of Saccoglossus kowalevskii. Taxonomy (NCBI): domain Eukaryota; kingdom Metazoa; phylum Hemichordata; class Enteropneusta; family Harrimaniidae; genus Saccoglossus; species Saccoglossus kowalevskii. Next base: position 11,198,432 of record NC_140658.1, on the reverse strand, counting down.
TATAGAGCGATTGCGTTATCAAGTTGCTTATCAAAACTATTTACTAGTATTATGAATAACAGACTGACATCCTATTTAGAAAGCAATAAATTATTAAATACAATTTGGATTTAGAAAACAGAGAAGAACAACTGACGCAATTTTTCTACTAAAAACAATAGTAAATAAAACATTATACACTAAAGAAAATGTCAGTAAACAAAAACGTTTGTACAGTTGTTTTATAGATTTCAGAAAGGCATTCGATCATGTTTGGAGAGATGCATTATTTCTTAAATTGCAAAACTTAGGGGTCAATGGAAATTTTTATAATATTGTGAAGTCAATGTATACAGGTTTAAACTACAAAGTAAAATTACCTAATGGTGTATCAAATGATTTTAAGTCTACTTGTGGTGTTAAGCAAGGATGCAATATTTCTCCAACACTATTTAATATATTTTTGAATGACTTACCCGATTTATTTGGTAAAAAGGATGATGACCCAGTCTCGATTGGTAAAAAACATATAAATTGTATCCAATATGCAGATGATTTAGTATTGGTGTCTAAGACTCCCGAAGGTCTACAAAATTGTTTAAATAAACTAGCCAACTATTGTGAAAAATGGAGCCTTGTAGTAAACGTAAAGAAAACAAAAGTGATGGTTTTTAATACTGGCAACAGAATTCTTAAAAATCAAAATTTCTCAATTAATAACCAAAATATTACAGCAGTGGGTGAATTCTGTTATTTAGGCACTATATTCACACCAAATGGAAAATTTAAATCAAATTTATTAATGTTAAAAAACAAAGCAATGAAAGCTTTATTCTCTATACGACAAACCATATTAAATCACAAAATGGTGTCCCCTTCACTGTGTTTAAAGTTATTTGACCAACTAATCTCACCAATTTTAATGTACGGGGCAGAAATCTGGGCATGTGATTTATTAAAAGATGACAATGATCTTGAACACACCTGTAATCAATTTTATCGTTTCATACTTGGTGTAAGTAAAACTACATCAGTAATCGGTATTAAAGGAGAACTTGGCAGAACGCCAATAAGAATTAAGGCGTCAACATTGGCAACTAAATATTGGTTCAGGCTAAATACCCTACCTGATAACCATATACTTAAATGTGCTCTTGATGAAGCAGTTAAGAATAATTCTAGTTGGATAAAACATATTGAAAAAATAATGGGCCACAATGACTTTGAAACAATAAAATTAAACCATAAAGTAAATAACATTGATCAAATCTCAAATGTTGTTAAAATAAAACTCACAAAAGATTATGAAAAATTATGGAAAGAAAGCTTAAATTCTCCTCACAGTAAAAATGGTAAACATGGCAATAAAATGAGAACATATAAATTGTTTAAATCGTTTTTGAAAATAGAAACTTACCTGACCGAAATAACAAACTTCAGCCTTCGGAGAATTGTGAGTAAATTTAGGCTTAGTGATCATAATTTAGAAATTGAAAGAGGCAGACAACAACGACCAAAAATTCCTGCGGATGAGCGATTTTGTAAAAAATGTAATACAAATTCAGTTGAGGACGAACAACATTTTATCCTAGATTGTGAATTTCTCAATAAAGAAAGAGGGGAGCTGTTTCAGGAAATAGGAATTAAAAATAAACTAAATAAAACAGATAATTTCATTAAAATAATGACGTGCTTCATACCCCTGGCAAAGTTTCTAAATAAGGCAAAACAGAAATCAGGTATATGATAGCTATCACCTCTACATTGGGAGAATCCTGTAACTATCCTTAATTTGTTTTTCCTATTAAGCTTTTAACATCTTTTATTTTTAATTTTATCTTATAGTCTAGCTACTGTATTTTTTCTTATGATTTGTATTTTATTTACCATACTGCGCCCTCTGATGGCATAGTAGTGTAATAAAGTTATTAATATTATTATTGACGTCTGTCTATTCAAGAGTACACGTGTATGATTTTTATCGTGACTAGCGTGAGCGGGTAAGCTTCCTTTCGAGAATGAGCTGTTATCACTGTGAACAATGTTAAATTATTCTTCAGATGACCAGTTTATTTTTTAAAAACAACTAATTTTTTTATTTAAAAAAAATCATGCCGTTTTCGCATCAAAATCCAAGCCAAAATATTGTACTACAACACCAATCTCTTCCGCATTGCGTTCAATAACATTAACATATTTAAATAAGCTATGGTAATTTGAACACGTTGGCATCATCCAGCTTTTTGATTGGTTAATTAGCGATTTGACCTATTTGACCTAAGAGAACATGGCGGATATCCTACAGCATCAAACGTTTATACGAGACCGGAATCATTCGCTTACGATGAAACTAAGTTGACTTTTATTTGTATTTCATAACCATTCAACAAATTTATTTTGTGTACATTATTATAATCACTACTGAGTACAGTAATAATCAACAATTCAGAAACACAGCATGCCGAGATTTTTGTGTTCGTTTTTATTTGAAACTTCGTTTATTTAGAATATATTTTCGTTACCAATAAAATAAAAATCTCTCAGTCAATCAGAAACCCGGATTCATGCCTTCGAGGAAGGTCCCGTTTGAACGCTCACATCGGTTTTTTTTTTCGTTTGGGGGAAAACTAAAACTGGTCGCAATTTTCGAATAAGAATGAGTCGGCAATTCTTAGTGGAGTCGAAAATTTGGAGGTAAATAAAACACCGAACCCCGGCAAATAAATAGGCGTTCGAATTTTTAGAGGGGTCGAAATTTTGGAGTTTTCACGGTACTAATTATTCCATTTCAATGAAACTTAGTACAAAGATGCTCTAGGACAATGTACAAACCTAATTAGTTTGGGGTAAAAATATGTTCATATTAATTCCCTAATAAGCATAATAATTCATAATTTTTTGGTTCTAATCACATTTCAATTAAATTTGGAGACATAGATTTTCTGTTACATTGCGCAGACCTCATTAGTTTTACACTCAAATCTGGTCATATTAATTTTCTGATTTGCATAATTAGTTTTCAGCTAAGTAATTTCGAATTACATGTATATTTAATGTGTCTCCAATACTCTCAGCACATGGGAGTTCTTTCTAAGCTTTCTTTGATTAAATTGTTAATATTATAAGATTGTGTTACTGTACTATTTAAATTTGAATATAATTTACTATTACTTTATTTTGTATTTATATTTATAGGACAACGCTTCTGTTTTACATTCTACTTGCGCTGGTATCCATGGCGATGTCTTGACTTTGTTATTGGAGAAGGGATTGGAAATTGAAGATAAAGATAAGGTACCGATGTTTTTAATCACATAACGTGAAATATTGATTTTAGGCACATCACCATTAGGGATACCTGGGCCTAATAGTGTTGTATGAGTGAACAATTGTACTTTAAGATTAGTGCATACATACAAGACATCCTATGAGATGATGTGTTCATGGTCTGTCTCAGCTGTCCAGCTGTTTTATTAAAATGCTAAACTGCTTTTTCTATTGTGTACATGCAGCTTCAGGACTGTAGGTAGGACTTCGTGTCAACTTTTTACTTTTTCGACTTCTTCTTGAAAACTAAAAGCCTGAGTGATTTGATACTTGGTGTATACATGTATGTATTTTGGGTAGACCTCTCTGATTGCTTCGATATCATACATATAGGTAGACCTCTCTCAGATTTGTCCATTACGTTATGATATCTTCAATCATCTAATTTTGATGAATATATTTGTCATTTTTGGAAAAAATTGTATTTTTGAATTCTTGTTGAAAACACAAGTCTGTTTGCTTTGATTCTGTACATATTGTTTATTTTCTAATGATATCTTCAGTTCTTTAATTGCAATGTGCATTGCTAACAGTCAAGCTATCTCGGCCAACAGGCACATAGTGGTATAATTGGCATGTTGGAATGATGTCATGTTATATGGTTATCGTACACACCATGTCTTAATTGACAGTTTTCAATCATGTCCTAAACGGTTATCAAATTCCTGAATCCTAAATGTCATGTTGCAGTGATTTCACTCTGTATGGTGGTTGTACATACTGTCATATTTAATTGGTATGTTTTAATGATATACAGGAACCAAATAGCAAGCACATAGTGTGAGACAGGATCACACTTGTTGAGACCAGTGGCATCAGTCAGATTCGTTCAAATTTAAATTTCAAAAATATAGTAAATCAAGTTTATTCTCAACACAATTTGAGAGAAAAGAGCAAACATTTGACCATTGTAATTCTGTTTAGGTTTGTCAAGGTGACAATAACTTCCTAGATGGCGCTCTAATTACCATTGATTTGATTTATTTGTGGGCACGTCTGTGATTACAGGTAGACATATTCAAATGTCCCCAATGTCTTTAATACCGGATCCTTCCTTTGTTTTTTATGCCAATAACTTGTCAAAGGAACACCATGCATAGCATTATTTATGAAATGACTAGTTTGGCATGCTTTGTTATGATATTTGACTGTCAAATTAATTAATTAATATATGTATTTTATTTCTTTGTTGCGGGCTTGTTTTAATAAATTGTAACAAATATGGTGTGCAGTGTTTTTACAAATGTTTATTTTGACTGAACCTGATTTTAAATTGTTTAATATTATCACTGCTAAGTGCTGTGGGCTGTGATATCATTCCATAATGTTGGAGTTCCAAAACATTTCATTTTATTTACTGCTCTGATTATGTTGGCAATAAAGTATGTGTTAAGTTAATATACCGTAGAGGGCGTGCTTGTCTTGTTTTTATGCGGTCATTTTACTCAGGATACATTGATACCTTGATTATTGCTTGTTGTGATGTTTTTGCTACTGTCGTATTTATACGCACCCAAAAGTGCTGTAAATTTATCACATGCCATCAATAGTTGTTGTACTGGTGTTTAAGTTGCCTTGTATGATAATTTTAGTAATCTGTTGTATTTTGTAATTTCTTGTTTCTACCAATGGTTTACCATCTATATTAATATACAAATAAGATTTTCTAGTGGTACATATGCAGTACACATGTAATTGTCTTCAGGTTGCTTGAAGTATTGTTTATCCAATTTACACCAAATAGTCAATTGTCATGGAATTAGAAGTACCTTGATGGACTGTCAGATATATATACTAATTTCTGCTGAGTTTCTCCATGCCTTTGTTTCCTTCATGTTTTAAGGTATACATAAAATATCATTCAGTTTTTCTCTCATTTAACCATTTTTCAGATAAATCTGTATATATGTTTTTTTATTTTGTTTCCTATATCTATATTTTTTGCTTATTTTGTTTTCATTATTGCTTGATGGTATATATCTGTATCTCATTCCAGCAACATTCCAATGACCAAAAGAGAGCAATCTCTGGCCAAACTTATTATCACTATTAGTTTTGTTCTTCTTTGTAGTCACGTTTTATTGGTGTGTGACTATTCTTAGATATTTTCAGTTGTCTTTCTAAATCCCTGACTTCTCTAGATTATATGAACTCACTGAATTATCGATTGATGTTGTAGAAGATTTATGATGGCGAGGTTCTAATTTTGTTAGGTTTATAGTGTAGTGGAGTAACATCATTGATTGCTGTTTTGATATTGTTCATGAATGCCGTTGTGCCTTGATATTTGTTGTTTTGTATTCCATTATATTTCATGATGTGGTTACTGATGTTATTCATTGAAATGTGGAACACTTTGTTTTTGTTGTTTCACTTCTTGATTGGAGATACGTGTTTACATTCTTCATAACCACTAGTGCTGCTGTATGCCAGTGTGTACACAGGAAATTTCAGAGGAATATGTTTGTGTTTGGTATATTCTGTTTAACACAAAGAATAATTCACATTTCCCACTTATTACAGTAAGATTAATCTCCTTCAATTGTTATTCCATTCCAGGCTCATCAAGTATTTCTGAAAGTTTGTTGTTTGTAATTACTTGTTTGATGGTTGTGAGTCGGCATCATTTGATTCTTTGCTGTTGGTGTTTTTCCTACATACAATGTATGTTAATTGTGAGTCACTCATTCCAGGGTGTTGTACTAAGCGTGATATACTTCGCAAATTGATGTGCTTGACTCATTATGACTTTTTGGCATCTGCTCTGTAAGGATTGTTCTTAAAATCACTTTTGTGTGTCTGCGTGATATTTTCTTCATGTATCATCTCTTCTGTGATTTCTTTTTTGAGTGGGTCTAATTCACTACGTTCAATTACCCACCATAGACTCCAGTCAGTCAAAATGACTATTTTGAACTGTGGGCATTAATCAGCGATTCTGCCAATGACGGAGAGATAGAATCTAGGTCAGGGGAAGCCCCATGACCCCAAGATTCTTTTCCCTTACGTCAGGAACCACGTGACCGAGCCCATATGGCGGTGCCATTAGGGCTGGATACTCACTCTGCTTTTTCTTCGCATAAAGTGGAGATCAAGTCTAGCATCTGTGCCTGGATCGTCTGCTTTTTTCCTGTCCGGGTTTCTGCTTGGGTTGTTGCCGCTGCGCGGCATCGACATTATAGCTGGTAGGATAAGTTTTCCTTGTCATTTTTACCCTCGTGTCATTTTCTCCTTTGTGTGTAGCTTTTTTCACAACAAAGAAATAAAACCCGGGCGTCGTAGCTTAATCACTTGTTTCGTTACGTCTCCTTTTCCTACTGTAATTCGCTTCCCTCATGCATGTCGTCTTCATTTTATGCTTGATCTATGTGTTTAGAAATGAATAGATGTAATGACAGCACCAGGGCTCGCTGCCGTTTTTTGGTCTTCTCGTTTTTCGAGTCGACTGTGCAGTGGTTATTATATTCAGAATTTACCAGCATAGAACCCGCATCCGAAATACTTTTGCCGTAGCTGTGTGCGGGGTTTGGGGTTTTTGCCTTGAAGGGGTGTGTTTTTCACTGGAGTTCTGAGGCCCGAGATTTTTTTTCAGAGCCATCAAAATCGCTGAGACTGACCGCGTCGCTCGTATTTTCACAGCAAGGTCGCACGACCAGTAAAAAGATCGGTTAAAGTGAGTTGCGTGTTTGGCATGAGTGGAAAGTCCTCACGCCCGATGTCGGAGGTACCAATATTTTTTCTCTGTCTCCCCCCACTGATCGGAGGGCATCCTCACAGTCTGTTTTTTCAGGCGGTGGTTTACCCGATTTTACCAGCTACAGCGAGGCTGTGCCCCTGGAGGCTTTTCTCTTGTGGGTTTTGACTCCCTTCTTATCGACCCACGGGCGTCCCCAGAGGGAACCGACCCTGTCATGAGACGCACAGTCGAACACATATTTAAGTGGAAAGGAGACAGTTCGCTCGCTTCGGATACAGCCGGTACCTTGAGCGGTCCCTCGAGTCTTCCATCTGTAACGACTCGGTGAGCCACGCCTTTGGGGTGATGCGGAGTATCATCGATCCTAGTGATATGATGTAAATACCCTCGCGCTTGATCCTAAGGCCTAAGGTTGCTTCAACGCTTATGGGATCACAGGCGTCGGGATCCAAAGCAACCCAGTCGGCACATCTCTCCCTGTCCGTCCGAATGCGGAGTGGGGTGCAGAGCGCGCAAACAGCGTTGATGGGCAGATGTTGGTCAGCCGCGGAGGAGGTAACACTTCGGGTGGGGAAAAACCTTAGGCAACACTTTCCGCTGGACCAAACGCTACCCGGTCGGTGTGGTTTTCGGGATCAGACCTCAAAGTGTGGGATGAGACCAAAAACGCCCCCAACCAGATCCCAAGGCTCCTTCCCCAGACCCTGGTACCACGAATTTCCGTTTGGCAAACCGGGTAAAGGGGGACAGCCACTTTCCATGGGCGTTCTCGCCAGCTCAATCGGAAACAATCCATCACGCCCTGAGGGCAGAGTTGCTTGAGTGCAATATTGTGCACGCCCAGGACTCTTGAGACCTCAGAGGCAGAACGCACCATCCTCCTAGACCAGGCGACACATTTACTGGTGGGCCACCGGACATCTACGTGTGACATCCCCTAGTGTCACCTGGCTCTCTTGGCTGGGGCCACTACTGTGCAACAAGACGCGGCCTTAGACGCATGTGTTTTCGCCGGCAAACTGAGTCAGGGGGTACGTCCCCATCTCAGTGACGCAGACTCGTCATCTTCCACCCTCTTTGTTCGGGGAAAGGCTAGTACAGTCTCGGAGCTTCGAAGTGCAATGAACCAGAGGGTTCAGATCGAATCCGCTAGCCAGTTGACCCTCCCAAGGGTAAGCGGAGGGCACCCCAAGCACAGAAAACACAATGCCCTAGGGCGTCGTCCGCTAACCAGAGTCAGCCAGGAGGCAAGCGCTCATACCCTTCAACGGGAGGGAAGAGTAGTGGCGCGCCCCCAGGGAGGAAAGCCTCCTCAGGCGGTTGTCCACCCCGGCAGCGGGGGAAGTATGTTCGACACTTTCCTCTGCGACTGGGGGAACAGGCATGTGTTCGGCGAGTGGCCAGGTCACATTTAGTGACTATCGCAGGCCTTGGGGAAACTCACCTCATGTGAGAAGAGAGCATCCCGCCCCTCGCAACTGCCGAACCCATGGCCACATATCCCTGTCATACACAGATTGCGCTGGTGTAGTCCAGTTGGGAGACAGTGGGTGACCGATCCCTGGACCTTTCCAGGTGGTGACATTAGGTTACGGGATACTGCTGAAATCTCCATCTCCCTGCTGTATCCTCTCTGAGACCTGATTAGTTTTGGGGTAAATATTTGTGCATATTAATTACCTAATTTGCATAATTAGTTATTTTTTTCAATGAATGTTTCACTGATATATAAAGAACCACTAATTGGATTTTATTGAAACTTAATTAATTAACACTTATCAATTACTGATCATCACATTTGAATAAAATTTGGTACATAAATGCTTTAGGACAATAGACAGGCCCTATTAATTTTGGGTTGAAATTTGTTCATATTAATTCTCTAATAATAATTCACAGTTTTTTTGTTCTAATAACATTTCAATAAAACTTGGTACATAGATATTACATTACACAGGCCTTATCAGTTTTACACTCAAATCTGTTACCTGATTTACATAATTAGTTTTTGAATTAATTTTTAATGTGTCTTCAATACTCTCAGCACACGGGAGTTCTTTCTAAGCTTTCTTTGATTAATATTGTGGATGATAGATTTTAATTCTGGATCTAAAGAATCCATTGAAAAATGTGTATCATTTTCTCATATCGTTTTTTCAACTGCCTATAATCATGATAAATTCAAAAACATGTTGTTTATAAAATGCTTTTTTTTTTAGCCGAAACTAATATTTTACAAGAGCTACTTTAATATCCACTAATAATTGGTATTTTCCGAGTTCTGATCTGCAATCCACATTTGGTGAAATTTGTTTACCCCTAATCATTTTTATACATATTATGTAATTTCATAATCAAGTGAACGTGTGAAATTCGAGATAATGATAAATTTAAACAAAATACAAAATTGTTAACTTCCTAAGCTAAAATAGACATAAGTAGACTATTATGACTTTACTAGACTGGCAAAGTCGTGACTTCTTTTTTGTTTTACAAAAAAATATATTTCATTGTCAGTTTAGCCTTTTTAACGTGATCGAAAAAACTAACGTGACTGCGAAAGAAATCCCGACTGAACGCATCTGCTGTACCATTACTTTCACCATCCGACTTTCCACCATCCTACAGCCAGATCTGAAGGCCTTTGCCGCATTCTGGCCACGCTGTATGGCGCGGATCGCGTGGACGGGTTTCATGTTCTCTGCACGTAATAAGCTCTGTTATTAAGCATCCTTTTTTGGGGGATGCCCGGTGGCCGAGGGGAAGACGTGTAGTGGCGTGAAGCTAGGCGATTAGGTGCCGTAGGCGAGCGCCGGTTCGAGTCACGCACGCAGTACGTGTTTACTATAAATAGACATAGTCGTTACCTTGCCATTTATTCGGTGTTATTTGCTTACTATGAATAATTAATATCAGTCAAATGCCCGCAGATGCGTCCAGTCGGGATTTCTTTAGCGGTCAGCTTAGTTTTCTCGCTCACACTAAAAGGACTAAAACAACAATTAATTATTTCTTTTTGTAAAACAAAAAAGAAGTCCCGACTTTGCCAGTCTATGACTTTACTTGTATGGCATTATACTACAGTACAATCACTCACAATAATTTTCAAACTATGAATCTATTCTATCAGGTGGTTTGCATATTGTGGTGGGATACCATTGCTGCCTCCTTGTCTTGCTTGCTGGTTATAGAATACATGTACATGTAGCTATGTCGGACGGGATGTGGTCGATAATGGCCCATTGTTTTCTTCTGGATCTACTGTTGTCATTTAATTGATAAATTACCTGGTTTTCTATTTAATTTTGTAGTTGTTGGTGTAATTAGGTCTTACTGATTGGTATTGAGGTTCACAGTTTTCACAACCTAACAGATCGCAAATAATTTGTTCTTGATTTGCTAATAATTCCGCTCTGCTTTTGATTACAATCTGAACACATAAAAAATTGGTCTTTCCTCTCCATCTTTCATCACATGAGACAGTACTGCCCCAATTCATAGGGTGATGCATCATATGCAATTTTCATTGGTAGGTCAGGGTAGTAGTGAACAAGTACTTTATCAAAAGTTATTAAACTTTTTGCTTACATAAACATGTTTCCTATTCCACCGGTATTTGCGTTTTTTCTCTAAGAACCTATTAAGTTGGTGCACCACTGTCACCAGATTAGGTAAGAAATTTGTTTGATGGAACACTGCTAAATTGCTGGTGTTGAGTCAATGCTATATACAAGGATTTTATCTGTCAAGTCTCTTTAATGTGTTTATGGTCATCAAAATCCAAATGGTAGTTAGCTTGATGTAAACAAATTCAGGTAAACTTTTGACCACCTGCAAGCTCAGAAAATGAATCTGGGCAATGAGTATTGCTCAGCTTATAAGACAGGATTCTCAGTTAGCTTGTAGTCACCACTAATAGGTACTCTCTCATTCTTTTTTGCGACTGGCACTATCAGGGTTGCCCCTTCACTATAATTTTACATTTGATTGACTGTCAATCACACAGATGCACCTGAATCATTTGTAGAATTTATCTGCCACCTGTAGGTACAGTCTCATTCTTTTGTGCGACTGGCACTATCGGGGTTGCCCCTTCACTATAATATTATTTTTACATTTGATTCCCACTAAATCACACAGATGCATCTGAATCATTTGTAGAATTTATCTGCCACCTGTAGGGTAATCTGAATTGTTTGCCTGCATTTGTTGTCCATAGTTCTGAATATCATTTCCGTCACTGTCAGCATTCTAGTCTAGGATATAAGCTTTCTTACCATTCGACATGTTCCACATTATCTGTAAATTGCCTCTTTTTTCTTGCAGTTGTAGGTTCTGCATCTTTAAATCTACACTGCTGTGGTTTATGTCCCTTTTCTTCCACATCTATAACATGGTTTAACAGTTGTAGGTGGCTTATTAAATTTATAAATAACTTTATTTATTGAAGTTTCAATATAACCTCTCCTTTCACCAGTATTAAAGATTATTTTGGATTACATCAATGCAACACATCATTTAAATAGTAGCAACACGCATGAGATGTGCTAGCCTTCTTTATTCAGTAACATAGCTATTGACAGATCTACCTACATGTACATGTTGGTGTTGTTTGAAAAAAATGGAATCTCTCTGCTACAAATATTTTCCCAAAATATCCACAAATGTTTTGTCTATTGCTTTGTTGATTTCTCAGAAGGGCAAACATCTTAGGACCCATAAGGCAAAGTAAACCTGGCAATTTCTTGCTCTGCAATATCCTTAGCTGTAAAGTAATGCTTCAGTCTCTCCATATATTTACGATTGCAAATCTACCTAACATTGAAAATGAGGATAACATGTTATTTTTGGAATGAAAAATACTACTCCTTTCACATACTGGGGTCAAGACAAATGAGGCCAAATGTTTTTAGCGACTGGCTTAATGTTACCCCAACGTTTCAATAAGATTTGTTGGAAACTGTTTCTCAACTTGTCTCTTTATTTAGTTTCAAGCAGTGTTCCCTATTTAGTAAATATCGGTGGATTAATCACATTTATCATATTATCACTTGTATGCCAGCTGACTGTGGCCATTCTCAGACTGACCAGGGAAACTACTTTAATATTATCATGCCTGGCGTAACAAAGCAAATCATTCAAGGGAATTCAGAGATGTATCCGGCTACGTAAAATCATTCTATGTCCCTTAATGCAATATGGACTCACCCAGAGTGGACCTGACCACAAGTCGAAGCCAGCAAGATTTGATAGCAACTGTTCAATCAAAGCCCAAGTAGTTAGCCAATTCGCTAGCGAGTTTACAAATAGGCTGCCCCAATACGTCTGTTACATGCTGTAAATGTTTGAACATTGAATTTATACCCCATGAATATGCCATTTACCAAACATAAATAATTACCCCTAATTTCACTTTTTAGCTCCGCTGTCGACTTTGTCGAGCGAAGCTTATCATATGAGTGATTGAGTTGTTATGCACACCATGTCTTATTTGACATGGTGCAATAATGTTCCATTATGTGATTGCCATGGCATAGTATGTGGTTGTTATGCACACCATGTCTTATTTGACATGGTGCAATAATGTTCTGTAATGTGATTGCCATGGCATTGTATGTGGTTGTTATGCACACCATGTATTATTTGACATGTTGCTATAATGTTCCATTATGTGATTGACATGGCATAGTATGTGGTTGTTATGCACACCATGTCTTATTTGACATGGTGAAATAATGTTCCATTATGTGATTGCCATGGCATTGTATGTGGTTGCTATGCACACCTTGTCCTATTTGACATGGTGCAATAATGTTCTGTAATGTGATTGCCATGGCATAGTATGTGGTTGTTATGCACACCTTGTCCTATTTGACATGGTGCAATAATGTTCTATAATGTGATTGCCATGGCATAGTATGTGGTTGTTATGCACACCATGTCTTATTTGACATGGTGCAATAATGTTCCATTATGTGATTGCCATGGCATGGCAATGTATGTGGTTGCTATGCACACCTTGTTCTATTTGACATGGTGCAAAAATGTTCTATTATGTGATTGCCATGGCATAGTATGTGGTTGTTATGCACACCTTGTCTTATTTGACATGGTGCAATAATGTTCTATAATGTGATTGCCATGGCATAGTATGTGATTGTTATGCACAACATGTCTTATTTCTTATTTGACATGGTGCAATAATGTTCCATTATGTGATTGCCATGGCATAGTATGTGGTTGTTATGCACACCATGTATTATTTGACATGTTGCTATAATGTTCCATTATGTGATTGACATGGCATAGTATGTGGTTGTTATGCACACCATGTCTTATTTGACATGGTGCAATGATGTTCCATTATGTGATTGCCATGGCATAGTATGTGGTTGTTATGCACATCATGTCTTATTTGACATGGTGCAAAAAATGTTCTATTATGTGATTGCCATGGCATAGAATGTAGTTGTTATGCACATCATGTATTATTTGCCATAGTGCAATAATGTTCCATTATGTGATTGCTATGGTATAGTATGTGGTTGTTATGCACACAATGTCTTATTTGACATGGTGCAATAATGTTCTATTATGTGATTGACATGGCATAGTATGTGGTTGTTATACACATCATGTCTTATTTGACATAGTGCAATAATGTTCCATTATGTGATTGCTATGGTATAGTATGTGGTTGTTTTGTTATGCACACAATGTCTTATTTGACATGTTGTTATGTTATGCACACAATGTCTTATTTGACATGGTGCAATAATGTTCTATTATGTGATTGCTGGCATAGTATGTGGTTGTTATGCACACCATGCCTTATTTGACATGGTGCAATAAAGTTCTATTACGTGATTGCTGGCATAGTATGTGGTTGTTATACACATCATGTCTTATTTGCCATAGTGCAATAATGTTCAATTATGTGATTGCTATGGTATAGTATGTGGTTGTTATGCACACAATGACTTATTTGACATGGTGCAATAATCTTCCATTATGTGATTGCTATGGTATAGTATGTGGTTGTTATGTTATGCACACAATGTTTTATTTGACATGTTGTTATGTTATGCACACAATGTCTTATTTGACATGGTGCAATAATGTTCTATTATGTGATTGTTGGCATGGTATGTGGTTGTTATACACATCATGTCTTATTTGTCATAGTGCAATAATGTTCCATTATGTGATTGCTATGGTATAGTATGTGGTTGTTATGCACACAATGTCTTATTTGACATGGTGCAATAATGTTCTATTATGTGATTGACATGGCATAGTATGTGGTTGTTATACACATCATGTCTTATCATGTTCCATTATGTGATTGCTATGGTATAGTATGTGGTTGTTATGTTATGCACACAATGTCTTATTTGACATGTTATGTTATGCACACAATGTTTTATTTGACATGATACAATACTGTCCCATTATGTGATTGCCATGGCATAGTATGTGGTTGTTATTCACACAATGTATTATGTGGCATGCTGCAATGATGTTTGTTATGTGATTGCCATATCATCGTATGTGGTTGTTATGCACACCAGGTCTTATTTGACATGGTGCAATAATGTTCTATTATGTGATTGACACGGCATAGTATGTGGTTGTTATGCACACCATGTCTTATTTGCCATAGTGCAATAATGTTCCATTATGTGATTGCTATGGTATAGTATGTGGTTGTTAAGCACACAATGTCTTATTTGACATGGTGCAATAATGTTCCATTATATGATTTCCATGGCATAGTATGTGGTTGTTATGCACACCATGTCTTATTTGACATGGTGCAATAATGTTCTATTATGTGAGTGTTGGCATAGTATGTGGTTGTTATACACATCATGTCTTATTTGCCATAGTGCAATAATGTTCCATTATGTGATTGATATGGTATAGTATGTGGTTGTTATGCACACAATGTCTTATTTGACATGGTGCAATAATGTTCTATTATGTGATTGACATGGCATAGTATGTGGTTGTTATACACATCATGTCTTATTTGACATAGTGCAATAATGTTCCATTATGTGATTGCTATGGTATAGTATGTGGTTGTTATGTTATGCACACAATGTCTTATTTGACATGTTGTTATGTTATGCACACAATGTCTTATTTGACATGGTGCAATAATGTTCTATTATGTGATTGCTGGCATAGTATGTGGTTGTTATGCACACCATGCCTTATTTGACATTATAATGTTCTATTACGTGATTGCTGCCATAGTATGTGGTTGTTATACACATCATGTCTTATTTGTCATAGTGCAATAATGTTCAATTATGTGATTGCTATGGTATAGTATGTGGTTGTTATGCACACAATGTCTTATTTGACATGTTGTTATGTTATGCACACAATGTCTTATTTGGCATGGTGCAATAATGTTCTATTATGTGATTGCCATGGCATAGTATGTGGTTGTTATGCACACCATGTCTTATTTGACATGGTGCAATAATGTTCCATTATGTGATTTCCATGGCATAGTACAATGTATGTGGTTGTTATGCACACCATGTCTTATTTGACATGGAGCAATAATGTTCCATTATGTGATTGCTATGGTATAGTATGTGGTTGTTAAGCACACAATGTCTTATTTGACATGGTGCAATAATGTTCCATTATATGATTTCCATGGCATAGTATGTGGTTGTTATGCACACCATGTCTTATTTGACATGGTGCAATAATGTTCTATTATGTGAGTGTTGGCATAGTATGTGGTTGTTATGCACACCATGCCTTATTTGACATTATAATGTTCTATTACGTGATTGCTGGCATAGTATGTAGTTGTTATACACATCATGTCTTATTTGCCATAGTGCAATAATGTTCAATTATGTGATTGCTATGGTATAGTATGTGGTTGTTATGCACACAATGTCTTATTTGACATGTTATGTTATGCACACAATGTCTTATTTGGCATGATGCAATAATGTTCTATTATGTGATTGACATGGCATAGTATGTGGTTGTTATGCACACCATGTCTTATTTGACATGGTGCAATAATGTCCCATTATGTGATTGTCATATAATAGTATGTAGTTGTTATGCACACCATGTCTTATTTGACATGGTGCAATAATGTTCCATTATGTGATTTCCATGGCATAGTACAATGTATGTGGTTGTTATGCACACCATGTCTTATTTGACATGGTGCAATAATGTTCTATTATGTGATTGCCATGGCATAGTATGTTGTTGTTATGCACACAATGTCTTATTTGGCATGGTGCAATTATGTTTCATTATGTGATTGTCATGGCATAGTATGTGGTTGTTATGCACACAATGTCTTATTTGGCATGGTGCAATAATGTTCTATTACGTGATTGCTGACATAGTATGTGGTTGTTATACACATCATGTCTTATTTGCCATAGTGCAATAATGTTCCATTATGTGATTGCTATGGTATAGTATGTGGTTGTTATGCACACAATGTCTTATTTGACATGGTGCAATAATGTTCTATTATGTGATTGACATGGCATAGTATGTGGTTGTTATACACATCATGTCTTATTTGACATAGTGCAATAATGTTCATTATGTGATTGCTATGGTATAGTATGTGGTTGTTATACACATCATGTCTTATTTGCCATAGTGCAATAATGTTCCATTATGTGATTGCTATGGTATAGTATGTGGTTGTTATGTTATGCACACAATGTTTTATTTGACATGTTGTTATGTTATGCACACAATGTCTTATTTGACATGTTGTTATGTTATGCACACAATGTCTTATTTGACATGGTGCAATAATGTTCTATTATGTGATTGCTGGCATAGTATGTGGTTGTTATGCACACCATGCCTTATTTGACATGGTGCAATAATGTTCTATTACGTGATTGCTGGCATAGTATGTGGTTGTTATACACATCATGTCTTATTTGACATGGTGCAATAATGTTCTATTACGTGATTGCTGGCATAGTATGTGGTTGTTATACACATCATGTCTTATTTGCCATAGTGCAATAATGTTCCATTATGTGATTGCTATGGTATAGTATGTGGTTGTTATGTTATGCACACAATGTTTTATTTGACATGTTGTTATGTTATGCACACAATGTCTTATTTGACATGGTGCAATAATGTTCTATTATGTGATTGTTGGCATGGTATGTGGTTGTTATACACATCATGTCTTATTTGCCATAGTGCAATAATGTTCCATTATGTGATTGCTATGGTATAGTATGTGGTTGTTATGCACACAATGTCTTATTTGACATGGTGCAATAATGTTCTATTATGTGATTGACATGGCATAGTATGTGGTTGTTATACACATCATGTCTTATCATGTTCCATTATGTGATTGCTATGGTATAGTATATGGTTGTTATGTTATGCACACAATGTCTTATTTGACATGTTATGTTATGCACACAATGTTTTATTTGACATGATACAATACTGTCCCATTATGTGATTGCCATGGCATAGTATGTGGTTGTTATTCACACAATGTATTATGTGGCATGCTGCAATGATGTTTGTTATGTGATTGCCATATCATCGTATGTGGTTGTTATGCACACCATGTCTTATTTGACATGGTGTAATAATGTTCTATTATGTGATTGACACGGCATAGTATGTGGTTGTTATGCACACCATGTCTTATTTGCCATAGTGCAATAATGTTCCATTATGTGATTGCTATGGTATAGTATGTGGTTGTTAAGCACACAATGTCTTATTTGACATGGTGCAATGACGTTTTGTTATGTGATTGACATGACAAAGTATGTAGTTGTTATGCACACAATGTTTTATTTGTCATGATACAATACTGTCCCATTATGTGATTGCCATGGCATAGTATGTGGTTTTTATTCACACAATGTATTATGTGGCATGCTGCAATGATGTTTGTTATGTGATTGCCATATCATCGTATGTGGTTGTTATGCACACCATGTCTTATTTGACATGGTGCAATAATGTTCTATTATGTGATTGACACAGCATAGTATGTGGTTGTTATGCACACCATGTCTTATTTGCCATAGTGCAATAATGTTCCATTATGTGATTGCTATGGTATAGTATGTGGTTGTTAAGCACACAATGTCTTATTTGACATGGTGCAATAATGTTCTATTACGTGATTGCCATATCATAGTATGTGGTTGTTATGCACACCACGTCTTATTTGGCATGGCGCAATGATGTTCCATTATGTGATTGCCATGGCATAGTATGTGTTTGTTATGCACACCATGCCTTATTTGACATGGTGCAATAATGTTCTATTATGTGATTGCCATATCATAGTATGTGGTTGTTATGCACACCATGTCTTATTTGGCATGGCGCAATA